>NW_003315335.1:0-10188 GCF_000151505.1 Trichophyton verrucosum HKI 0517 | reverse complement strand
TTGCCCCCTCCGGCGCTTCGGCCCTTCTTCCCTTTGCTCTCTCCCACCCCTCTGCTCTGCTCTGCTCTGGCCCCCTTCTTATCGCTCGTTTCAAGTCTCTCCTTGATGTTACCGGAATAACGAAGTCGCATAGTCGTTCCTAGCAGTGTGTTCATTGTTGATTTCTCTCCCTACCTACTCCCTACTTACTCACCTTACCTTACCTCGCCGTCACCAGTACCTCTTGTTGTACCTCACCTCTGCCGGCAAAGAAGACATCAAATGCGAAATCGACCACCTTCTTTGTCGCACACCCAAACATCCATCTGTCCTACGAATGAATTAAATACGAGCTTCTTCTTCTTCTTCTTCTTCTCTTTTTCCCTTACGCTTTAATTCTGCTGCTTTTTTTTCTTCTTTTCTTATTTTCTTCTTTTCTTCCTGCTTGCTTCACCCAATCCCCCAATCCTGCATCCCCGTCAAGCTCTCGATGGGTGACAACTACGACCGTCCTCGTGGCTAAGAAAAGTATCCTTGTTGTACCAACATAATCCAGTCTGGTCGCCCGTACTTATTTCCGCTGTACACACTCACGCACTCACATACTCTCTCTCTCTCTCTCTTTCTCTCTCTCACATACTTTTACCGAGCACTGCCTGGCCTTCTTCCTCTCGACCTCCGCGCTGCCTGTTCTCTCTGCCGCCCGGTGGAGTCTCAATTGCGTGTGGCAACTCCCTGCGCTCACGCTTCCGTTCGTTTCTATTATTTGCTACCAGGCCGATACTTACTTTGCTGCTCGGCCAATTCGCGTGGGCTCGCGCGCCGCCACTGATTTGATTTGGTTCAACAGACCACAGAGAGAGACTGACCGACAGATTGACAACGGCAAAAGAGAGAGAAAGGACGGCCATATCCAGACTGGACTGAAGACGAGAAGCGTCTTTTCCTGCCTCGAACTGTCTCCAGCGCCCGGGATTCTTCTTCTTCCTGCGCTCCCCCACGTCCTGGAGCTGTGTGGGGTTGGTTGTTTACCTTGCCCGTTGCCGTTGGTTGGATCTCTCTCTCTCGCTCTCGCTCTCTCTCGGTGCTTGTTCTGTTGTTGTTTACTACCATCAAATCCAGCCTTCGTTTCTCTACTCTCGTTTCTTCTACTCTATACCGCACAGCTAGCGAGCTCTCTCTGCTGGCTGTAGCACCGGCCTCGTCTCGTCCGATCAAGTCCATCTCTCTCTCTCTTCTCTCTTTCTCTCGCTCTCTCCGCGCGACGCAGTGCCGGCCGGTCCTGTCGTGGTTAATTACTGGAGCTTCCCGCCGCCATCTCTTCGGTCTTACTTTCTGCGAGCTTCGCTGACGACTCTCCTTTCTCTGTATCTTGCTCCGGTCTTTTGTTTTTTTCCCCTCTATATATTATATTTCTTTATATGAGCTCTCCAACATATGCGCATTCGTTACGTTACCGTTTCACACTGTACATGACCACCAGCTGGATATGTCCCATCAACAGGATAAACTATGGACGGAGGAGGAGAGGGTACTGCTTTCATACCAAAAAATATCCCCCCCAGTTTACAAAATGTTCAATTCGCTGACTTCTGCTTTTTCTTTCTTGTCTCTCTTTACAGAACTTTCTTCTCACGGAGATATTGAAGAAAGCAGGCATCTCCTCTGCATACCTCTTCAGTATCATCAGAGAGAATCGCATTGCCCCAAGTTGGATGGAGATACCACTTCCGCCAGGTAAAGAAACCGACTTCCTTCTCCCTCTCTCTTCAGACTAGTCTTTACATGCTGAAATGCATGGATTGAGATAAACCCGTGTTTAATCACTCTGCGCTCCTGTCATAACAGCGGTTTTATTAACTTTTTATACATCCAGGCCGATCACTTAGCTCCTGTCAGACCGCGTTCTATCGCATGGAGCAGGAATATGCGAGCCAGTACAGACAGAGCATTCCCGGCCCGCCTGCTCCGCTGCAAATGTCTCCGATAATCCGAAAACGACCTGCGCCGTCTGGAGAACGGCCGCTGGCCTCTGCTCCCCGTGCCATCCAGCCAAAACCCCATACCTCTGATACCACACGATACTCAATCTCCGAGGTTCGTACTGGGGTACCAATTCCTCGTGCCCCTGATCCTCCTCGTGGAGACACTCCTCGTAAAAGGGGACGACCAAGCAAGGCCGAAATGCAGCGCCGTCGGATAGCTGAGGAAACCCGTTCCCAGGCTCACTCTGCCTCTCAACAACCGAACAACACGACACCCAGACCAGGATATGCTGCGGGGGGTTTACCCGCAACTTCTCCCGGTACGTCGTCACAGGGGCCGCCGTACTCCCCTGCCATGGGCCAGCGAGTGCCTCCGGAGCAAATGCGTGAACCCGATCCCCCGACCCCAATGAGTGTACAGTATCATGGGACCGAAACTCCTCCATCTCAGACACAGGACATACAAGTCCAAAGAGGGCAACGACCCCAACAACAACAACCACAACAACAACCACAACCACTGCTGCCGCGAACTGAAGGTGGCCGGCATCTCCAGGAATCACCCATGATTGTAGAGTCAAGGGACCCGAACAGGCCAGCTCAAGGAGCTCATCATCCGCAGACTGACGTCCCAGCAGGCAGCAGTGGCCAACGACCGGATACCGCGCCATCAGCAGCCACAACAACGCCTTCTGGCCCATCAAAACCGGAATCGCCTGGTAACCGGGAACGAATTTCACCAGAACAGCCAGATCCAAGCCCAGAGGAGGATAAAGGGTCATAGCGACACGCAGAGGGCACACGTATCATGATGGTATCAACGATACTTTGTGGTGCGGGCCCCCTTTGCAGCTGAACTCTGTGGTGGATTTGCATACGATATAAAAGGAGTAATGAGGTCAAGCGAGACATTTATTTTCCCAATGAACTCCAAGTCATATTATATACAATGACTTGATGCGAGAACGTGACCAAAGGTGTTCGCAATTGTTTCGTTTTTTTATATTTTATTTTTTATTGCTTTTCACACACACCCCTTTTTACTGCTATGTTATTCGATTTGTCCTTTCCCCTTTTCCCCAAACCACAGCGCCTATCTCCCGAACGAAATCACGAATCCCCAGCCTGACTCAATCCGACTTGGAATCTATCCTACCGCCCGGACTCTCACCGCCCCCCTAGACACACCTATCTACCCACGGAGCATGTGCCTTTTTTTTTTTTCTCGGAGATCTAACGGCCGATATTTCCCCACCCCCAGCAGGAACAGTCCTTGTTCCCATTCCCAAACTTTCCTTTTATGCTACTGGAAGAGGATTCCTGACGAGACCGTGTCTCTTCCTCTTGGTCTAAAAAATCGCGTGGGAGGCAAATCTGATCATTTAGCAAAAAATTTTCTCATGGACCTGCTGCTGTATTTGCCTTAAAATTGCCAGTTACCTTGCTTTTTTATTTTTTTTATTTTTTTTTCTGCTTTCTTTTTCCTTCTCCTTAACTACTTGTTATTCTTGTTTTTATTTGTTTTCTTTTTATTATTTGCTTTGTTTTATCTGCCTTCCGCTTGGACGGTGCCTTGATCTGATCCCGTTAGCCGAGTGGTTTGGACACCTCCCGAGCGCTAATCGTGGATTATCCAAGCCAATCGAGCAAATTTCCCCCCTTGAGGATTGTCAAATTACAGGAACCCCTTGACCAGTGTTCTCTTCCGGTATACCTATTCTGCAACGAATGAAGTTACTCTGCATCCTGCAATGAGAGATTCAAAAAAACTGATCGAGATAAAATGACGACTCTTCCTCGTGATGTCGACTGCCGCTGCCAACTCAACCATGCGTGTCCGCGCCTTGTTTTTTTACTTCTACATTTATCATCCCCTTGCTTTTTTCTTTCTCATTCGTTTGGCTCATATCCATTTCTCCTTTGTACTGCTGTAAGTGTTTACATGCGCTGCTTGTTTGCTTGCTTGCTTCGTTTACTTCAAAAGCTACGCTCTTAATGAACAATGTACGAATAGATTTGGCCTATATTTATCTATGAATCAACGATATCCCATTCAATTCAGCTAATCTTCCTTTCAATCAATCACACCGGTTGTTGATCCAGCTCAATCCTTCTTACAGCTCCTCCTACCAAGTCCACCCTCGTAAATACAGGCCCTCTTCCAGAACCCCCCCCCCCCCCCCCCCACCACCACCCACCCTTCAACGAACAAGGTTATGTATGGCCTTCATCTAATTGACTTTCTCAGGCCAACAGAGCAGCCATCACTCCAGCTCTCTAAAAAGCTCATTCTGTTATCATCCACAAGGAAGGGCGCTTTTACCTAACACTTTTGCCAGGGGGCTTCAAGGACGAGTTGCGAGTTGCCTATTACGGTTTAGCGCCAGCAGAGCCGCTTCCCAGGCTATATTTGATCGCTCTTATATCAACCGCGGACGCGCAGAACAGGATCTGGTCAGGTCGATGAGTTCCAGCGGGCTAGCCACGCAAGCACAAAACGTCACTAATTAATATACCATGGCCTGTCTTATGCTCGCACCTAAAAGTCGGGATTAGCTTCTCGGGAACGGGCGAGCGGTGATGAAATAGTTAAGTATTTGACTAATATAGCTAATAATACTTAGCTGTCTTAACATTAACGGCCGCTTTGCCTCGCCTCGCCCATTATTATTAATATTATTGGAGAAACGAACGGCTACACATATATACCCTCCCGTGATGCCGCTATCCGAGTTCGACCGTGAGTAATACCTGCCCGTGAAATGGTGTGCATGTTGTGGCTGCCTGAGAGGGCGGAGGCGAGAGGGCTACCCCGGTATCAGCTCTCTCCCGTCGCCCAAGGAGGAGGCGATTAGAACGGCTCTTACTGTCCGCTGGAAGCTTCTACGCCCGCTTCCATCCCCACCGCCTATTTCTGAGCTGGACTGGACCCAGAGCTTCCTTGTTTCAAAGCTGCATTGTTTCGGTCAAAATGGCGATGTAGTATCATCATATGTCAACGGGCCTTTTTTGTTCTTCAGACGCACGGGCCTTTTACTGTTTATATGCTGCTGCATAAACACCCCTATTCGCCCATATCGCAACCCATTGCATGATGCAGTTGGGTTTGGATACTGTGTTGGCACGATATGATCCAAGAGAAATTGCACGAACAAAAGTCTTCGGGTTTAGGAAAGATGAAAGAGTCAAAAGCACTCGCTTAGCTGCTCAAGGGAATGGGCGGCGCTCTAACTGAGTTGACTGACTGACAGGTACCGGGGGGTCTCGGGGCTGCGAAGGTGCTCGGACGGAATGGCGAACTTCCAACTGGACAGCGCAGCGATTGGGGTCCCTTGAACTAAAGCGCCAGGAGACGCCTTCGAGCATGGGATCTTATCCCTCACGGGCCATTTCTTTCAGGGCTGCTCCCTGGCATCCCTTGAGATCTACCAATCACGTGAGATATTCATTCGCATAAAAATAGGCGATGCAAGGGTTTCTTCGCGGGCTGTTTTTGGTGAGGATGAGGAGGACCCTGTCCTTGATTCTGATTCTGGGCCGGGTATTAAGTTATCACTGTTAGTTATGTGAGTGCGTCGTCGGGCCACCGGGGCGGTTCGTGGATGAGGATCCCTTTCTTCCTGATACAATGCGCGCACATCCGGAGTATGCGAGAGCATGCAGCTAATATTGGATGTGCTTATCATTGAGATATACCGTATCTGCAGGGAACAGGATGTACATAATGTACATCCCATACATTGTACTTACATACTAAGTAAGTATGGAGGGGCGTTTTTCTTATGGATACGGGATGACAAGCATGTATCTTGCATAAAACAAGCAAGCTTTGTTCCGCGACTACCCATCAACTGGTATCCTCTCAGAGGTGAGTCTACAATACAAGGTCGAGCCATTAAGTTAAGCCCTTGTGCAACTCTCTGCCTATCAGGAATATGTTAAGCATAAACAGGGCGGACTGATTTCTCATTTTCTATTTATAATAGTTAATGGGCAGCGTTGCTTGATGATACTCATATTCCATAGCACAGGATCATTACTTGTCTCATCCATGACATTTGATGCTCAATGAGACCTTCATCCGAAACCCAAAGACGCTCACTCGAAGGAATAGGTAACCATGTCCGATACACGATGCAAGTAACGGCAGGTCGCTGCTGATACCCGCCCAAACGGGCCTCCAGTTCGAGACGGCACGGACAAGCCTTAATTTGCTTTAGCCGCCGGACAGGGAAGCATGCTCTGCAGTACTTATATAAGGTGCAAAGCGCAATCCATCGTCGTATGACATGGATATACGTAAAGGAAGCACCTTGAGAGAGAAAAAAACGAAGAGAAAAATCCCCACGTCAAGGCTAGCACAACACGTATGCAGTTTCCTCTCGGGGTCTAGTGCCATCGAGCTTTTGACAGGATATTGCTGGTAAGATCAGGAAAGTTTGAAAAGTTTCATGAATTTAGACGCCTCGGGGTCTGTGGCGATCGTATCAAAACTCAAGGCAGACCAGGATAAGACGAAACAGCCGGATGGTTGGTTGACTTGTTTTTTTCTTTTGGACCGTTTAAGGGGACTGAACGCCGGAGCATGGATCGGAAGTAGGCTGATGCAGTCGTTTCATGTAGCAAGGGGTGCGGAGTTATACCCTTACAGAGCTAGCTGAGCTGCCTATATATATTCCTACATTATTCCCGCCCTGCAGCCCTCGCAGAGAAAGAGCAAAAAAGGAAATGAATTAAAGCGAAGCGCAAGATGGCAGAAGAAGGGGGAATGGGGGGTGGAATATTATACTTGATGTATATATTGAAAACACGCTAAAACATGACTTCATGTGACAAAGCAGAGAGAGAGAGAAGAAACCAGAAACCAGAAGCAGGGGCGAAGAACCACCGGGCCTGATCAAACAGTGCCGGCAATGCTTAAATCTCTGATTTCCTGCAGCACCTGTTCAACCTTATTGTCTAGGTTGCCAGATGCATACTCCTCTCTTGTGTCTGAGTCAAGGTACTGCTGGACCTGGGCCATGCGGCTGTACGCCTCGGCGCAAAAGCGGAGCTGGATCTTGACAAGAGCCTCAAAGGATGGGTCGAGATATGGGACACGCAGATCAATAAGCTGCGGTAGCTCGTTGTATAGCTGTTCATTTAATTGGTCATAGGCCTGTTTAGCCATTTCAGCATCCTTTTCGGCGCGCGGTAGCTTGGAGGCATCCTTGTCGGGCTTTTCCACGAGTTTCTTGACCTTAGCTCGCATGGAGTCATAGTCGAGGAGTTTGTGGTTACGTTTCTTGATACATTCATTGATATCAGGGAAGTATGCGCAGAAACGAGAAATAGGGTCGAGGACGGTCGTTCTAAGGAAGTAATGTTAGCATATCTGATCTGGTGCATGGGTGGCGGTGGAACGAACCTGTATGGTCCATCGAGTGCCTTTATTGTCTCTGCATCTAGATCTTCAACGGCCTGTTTGTAGCTTCTGCTCACGCCGTCCTTGGCTCCAGCATCACCATAGAAAGCATCAATAGTCTCCGCAATTCGCATTTGAGAGGCAGTCATGGCTGTCAACCTGGTTAGCAGCTGGTTCTCAGGAAGATTGCACGATGGGTATTTACCTCGTAACGAGTCCAGGTATCCCTTTGCTTCCTTCTGTAGCCTGTTTGCAGCGGATTCCATTGTGCGATATCTTCTTTCTTCAATCTCATAGTCGCGATCATTCGTCTTCTCAACATGGCCTGTAATGATGTGATACCGAGGAGTTAGCCTCGTCCAACAGGTGTCCAAGGAGTCCAAAGCAATATGCAGAGGGTTAGCCTACATACCAGTCTTCATCATCACCTGGGTCGTCGCCCGGTTGACATTCTTCTTGAAGCCTAGAAGAATAACCCGCATCAGCATTGGTCGTGAATATATCCGGGACCATACTCTGGGTTGCAAAGAGTAGGGGGGAAGCGTATGGAGCCGTCTATCATCAACGTACCGGCCCAAGACATGGTTATTAAACTGTCGCAGTTGATAGCAAGATATTAAATCAAGCTCGATAGAGCGCAAATAATGCGATTCGAGGTGTATCCAGTGGATAGTCGAGGCAAGAGGACAGGCCGATATAAGGGCGTCCGTTCTGTAGCGGGGCAGTGATTGGTTGCGTGTCGGTACGGAAGTTGCTGTCGAGGGAATCGAAGGTGGTACAGTACTGGTAACGATGCGTCGAGGCCAATGAGGGCTAATTAGCAAGACCGCAGGCTTGTTTCTATGTCTCTGTCGCGGAAGATGGTATCTCAAAACGAGCAGCGGGAAGTGGGAAGCAGAACGAGGCTCTTTAGCTCATCGACGACGGTTTTGGCCTGGGCAGGTTTTGAGTCGAAGGAAGCGCCCAAAGCTGTGGCTTAACTAAGATGACGAGGCTTGGCGTTTTTGTGGCGCAGCAGCATGTCACGTGGACGGAGATGAGGCCGCTTCATCTTTCTTACTTGGGTTGATTTGATATTCGTCAGCGAGTGCCAGAGGCAGAAGAAGGATGGGACAGACGCTGTTTCAGGCAAAGGAGAGCATAGGGGATTGGTTCTCATGGTTTGCGAGGCTGCTATCAAAGACCGGCTGTGCCACCTAGCTAGTGAGAATAACCCTGTAACTAGTTATCTAAGTATACAACTGCCTTTGGCAAGCAGGGGGACTATGCAAGTATCAACCAATATGAAAAAAAGGTCCCAGGCTGCAGCGGCAAGGCAATAATATATACCAAACTCGAAAAAAACAAAGAAGGAATGAAGAAGAACCAGGCCAAAGCGAGATAATGTAACCAAGACGAGGGACCAGACATGATAAGATCAGATAAGATCATGAACCGAGAGGAAGCAAATTGGTTGATTGATAACACGCCCAACACCTCGCGCCAACGCCCGAACCGACGGAAAACATTTCTTATTTTCTAGTCTTGCTTTATCTGCCTTCCATCGGACGTTCCCCGACTCCAATTCGCTGATCGTCGGATGCAAGTGATTGGTACGGATGCATCCGTTCTGATGGGGATATGGGACATGCTAATGTAAGGCAGCAGTTCGTACCCAGTCGGTGGAAGAGACTGGATGGAGAATCAAAAAAGAAAGTAAAGTAATTAAAACAAGCAAAAAGGGCAAGCAAGTTAAGGCGGAACAGTGGCTCCGTAGTTCGTTGTTTATTCCGTCCTGTGATTTGCTTTTCTTTGCATTCCACTTTTTCTGTCTGCTGGTCAGTCCCCTCGTGTGATGCCGGCCACGTTGGGAGGGCTGGTGAGTATGCGTAAGTAGTAAAAATAAGTACATAGTTAATGGTCGAGCCGATCTAAAAAAAAGGAAGAAGACGAGGAACAAATAAAGAAAAAAACACAAGCTAATACAGATAAGCAGTGAAGCGCTGGTAGATCGAATGCGGAAATGACGTTGTGTGAAAGCATGTAAGGGTGTACTTTATGTGCAAAGGGCGGCGATATAGACAAGGAAGAAAAAAAAACAGGATAAAGACAATAAAAGAAAGGAGCCAGCCAACGAAGAGTGTGAAGAGGAGGGATGAAGTGATGGCAAACTGAGAAATACGTTAAGTCATATATCTAATCAGTCGTATAATAGCGAGTCCAATTCAATGGGGCAGGTAGAAGCAGCAAGACAAAAAAAGTCCATATCACGTATCCCTGTGCATATGAGTTCATCGCCAGCCAATGCCAATACCTTTTCGGCATGTGAAGGGGAAAGGAGAAGGGATGGGGAATGGAAAGGGTTTGTGTTATTGTTGTAAGGAGACCATATATAACGGCATTGACCGGGTTATCGGTGCCAGGAAAAGAAGAGGGAGGAGGAAAAAAAGGAAATTATACGTTAGAAACGAAGAAATGATCATAATTCATTAGACCGAGCAAGCCCTCCGGGGAGAAGGAAAAAAAAACCACAAACCAACAAACCAACCCATTGGCAGAAACTAAACCAAAGAATCATCATCGTCGTCTGTCTGTTTATCTGTTTGTCTGCCTGACTGTCTGGTTATAGGCATAGATGAGTAGGCCAAGGAATTAAGGAATCGGCGGAAGCAGGTGAATACGACGACCACCAAAAAGCAAAACGCGGAGATGGGAAATGGAAGGGCAGGGAAGAAAGGGAGAAAAAGAAAGAGAGAAAAGCCACCCAACTGGAACCAGAAGTATGTCGGTTTGAGTCAAGTCAAGTCAGATAGCCAGCTCAGTTCCCGTTCCTTTTTTTTT
>NW_003315334.1:0-7812 GCF_000151505.1 Trichophyton verrucosum HKI 0517 | reverse complement strand
TTCCTTTCCCGCCAGATTCTCCGACACGACCAAGAAAAGACCAAGAGGCCCCAAGCCCGGCGAGGTTTGGCAGGTTTGGCGCTGGGGAGGGAGCGAGCTGGCGCGAAAAGGCGTCGCTGGGCACTGGGCGGAGGCTGGGCAGGAGTTCCTTTAGCTGGGCTTTAACTGGGCTTTTAACTGGGCTTCTAGCTGTTCAAGGCCTTTTTAACTAGGTTCCGCGGTCTTTTTAACTGGGCTTCCGGCGGTTAGTTAAAGGCCTAGTTAAAAGGGCTCAGTTAAAAGCCCGCCGCCCGCTACTGACCTGCCTGGTGCCCAGCGTGCTTTTAACTAAGGGCAGGGCGCCTTTAGCTAGCTCCAGTTAAAGGCCCAGTTAAAGGCTTAACTAACTCCAGTTAAAGGCCCAGTTAAAAGGCTTAACTGAGGGCAGCAGCCAAGCTCGCCCAGGCGCCGAGCCCCTTGGCGCGGACAGGGTCGCCCGGAAGTGGAAAAGGTGGCGTCCATCTCTTGCTCTCGCGTTGGTCTTGAGCTGGTTTGGCGCGGCAGGGCAGGGCGGCGGTCGTTCTCCCGCCGTGAGACGCTGCGAGCAGGGCAGGTCTTGGTTGGCTGGTTGGTGGTGGTGATGGCGAGGGTGCTGCAAGAGCCGTGTAGCAGAGACAACGCGAGACGAGACGAGGAAGAGGAAGAAGAAGAGGAGAGAAGAAGAAGAGAGAAGAAAGAAAGCGAGAGATGGAAGCGAATTCGAGAGCAAGAGATCAGCAATTAGTCAGCGCCAAGGGCTTAGTCATGGATGAGGTAACACGGCTTAAGTAAGATAGTTACTAAGGAGTGACTAAGCATGAGGCTGAGAAGGCTAAAGGTTAAAGTTAAGTAAAAGTTGACGACGAGATAGATACTAAGTAGGAGATACTTAAAAGACAAGAGATAAAAGACAAGTAGAGATATGATGTTGGAACAAGTGAGACGACGGCTGATGATGACAGAGAAAAAGGACATAAGACGGCCTTGCGCTTGGTTTTCCCTTCCTGCTCCACTCCCGGTTTTCCTCCCTCCAGGCCCAGCAAAGTTGAAAGTACTAAAACACGAACACAGACAAAAAGACAACAGGACGAACTGAACTGAACTCGAACTCGAACAGGTAGAGGGGTCAAAACGAACATTAGAAAACGTAGTAGTAGGAGAGATGCAGACTGGATAAGTTTATCAAAGAAAAGCAAGGAAAAGAAAGGAAAACGAGACAAGGGGAAAAAAAAGAAAAGACAAAAGACAAGCAGAATGAATACAGTGAAGAAACGAAGATGAGAAGAGATAGAATGTCATCATCATCCCCTCGTCAGAGTCAGTCAAGTAGAGATAGAGGGTCAATCAGTAGATAGAGGGTTAATCAGTCATGTAGAGAGAGAGAGAGCTACGCCTCGGCCTTGGTCTGGCTGTCGCGGTCGCCACGATCTCTCTCCCGTTCTCGGTCCCTGTCCCTGTCCCGCTGGGAGCCCTGGCCGTCTCGGTCTCGCTCCCTCTCACGGTCACGGCCAGTCACACTCCCGCTTCCGTTGACGCTGCCGGGACTGCCGCCCTTGCCCACCATGGCAGAAGGCTTCTTGCTGCCCGTATCGTCGTCCCCTTCATCGTCGTAGTCTTCGTCAACGTCCATTTTGCGGGCGGGCGGCTCAAGCGGGCCCTGGGACGAGACTGAGACAGGAGGCAGAGCAGAGTGGTCCTTGCGATCCCGCTGGTCCCGGGCGTCATGGTCTCGGTCTCTCTCCCTCTGCTCTCGCTCTCGCTCCCGCTCACGCTCTCGCTGTTCTCGCTCCCGTTCACGCTCTCGCTCGCGGTCCCGTTCTCTTTGTTCTCGCTCCCGCTCTCGTTCACGGTCACGGTCACGGTCCCGCTGTTCACGCTCTCGCTCCCTTTCACGCTCACGCTCTCTGTCACGATCACGCTCGTCCTTTGGGAGACCGGCGGACAGCGAAGGAAGAGACTGGGGTCCTCCCGATGGGCCGGTGGAAGCTTGGCCGGGGGTCTGAGGCTCGCTCTTGGGTCCGCCCCCCATGTGCTGGATTGGGGGTAAGGTTGGTGGGTGGTGAGCTGCGTCGGACGGATGGTATGGCTCATGGGCACGGCGAGCATGGTCACGGTCTTCGCGACGGGCTTCGGACGAGCTGCGTCGGCGGAGATCTCGCGGTGACGCCAGGCGTACGTTCAATCCTCCCATGCCCGATACCGGACCGGCGGGACCAGGGGAGCCACGGCGTGATGGCCCCTGTGGTGGGCCGGGTGGTGGTGGAGGGGGTCCTTGTCCCTGCACAGGGACCTGTCCGGGGCCTGGCTGATCTTCCATGCGAGTGTCGTGTCGTCCGTCAAGTCGACTGCGTGTCTCTTCATTCGCAATCTTCTTGACCGGTCCGGCCCCGGGGCCCGGCTCGGGCTCCCATTCTCGCACTCGCTTCATGCTCGACGCTGGTCGCTCGTCTCGTTCACGAGCGGCCGCTTCAGCCGCTGCGATGGCTGAGGCGGGTGCGGGGGCTCCCGAGGCGATGCCGCCGTTCTGCTGAACCCCTTGCTGGCCCGGTCCGCCGGGTCCAGGAACATGGTGGTATGGTGGCTGGTGTGGTGGTGCAAACGCTGGGCCGGGTCCCCCGGCATTGTTGGCACCGTTGCCTGGGCCAGTGCCGTTGGCGGAGGCAGGACGTTCCTCGCGGATGGGACGGATTTCAGTTGGGGGAGTGAACGGTCGGCCGTACTGTGAGGGCCCGACGCCGTTAGGACCTTGGCTGTTGGGACCGGGGCCACCGGGTCCGTGGCCAGGACCAGGTCCGAGGCCTTGTCGAGGCTGTGGGAAAGGGGGAGGACCTGGTGCTGGACCGTTGTTAGGACCTTCGTGCTGCTGTTGAGGCTGTTGTTGTTGCTGTTGCTGTTGTTGTTGCGGGGGAGCTAGCTGTGGGAGAACCTGGGTTCCAGTATAAGTATGCGTGTTGAACAAGGGGAATTTGGGAGAAGGGGAGGATTGGCCACCCTTGCGGGAGGAGGATATGGAATGATGGGGAGGCCGGTAGGGCGGGTGCGGTTCGTGGAACTGCTCCTGGCGTGGACTGGCCTGAACCCGAGGCTGGGAAGGAGGAGGTCCTCTTACGTTATCTCGTTGCTCAAACTGGCTGCCTGGTCCATGAGCGTTGCTGGCATTCTGCGGCTCTCCGCTTGGTCTGCCCCATTCCGCGATCCGGGCTGGCGGAGCGGGACCCTGAGGTGGCAGTCCGCCTGGTCCAGGGGCCGGAGCACCCCATTGAGGTCCAGGCGGAGCGCCGACGTTTTGCTGGTATGCTTGCGGATGCACGTCCTGCGGTGCCGGAGCGTTGCCTGCGTTGGCCCCGCCCGCCTGGCCGCTTTGGAGCAGCTGCAGTCTTGCTTTGATGTGGACATTGGTTGGGTCGAGGTCTGCAGCGCGGCCGTACGCATCCAGTGCATCGCTCGTTTGGTTGTTGCAGGACTCGTACTACATGCTGTTAATATGCGACAAAGACGACGATTCAAAATAGAGACAATAAAAATTGGAGCAAGGGATTTTTTTTAAAAAAAAGGGAGAGAGAGAGAGACGTACCAAGGTGCCTAGGTCGTACCAAACCTCTGAGATGTACGGGTTCAGGCGGATGGCGCGCGAATATGCATCCAATGCATCGCGGTACTGGTTGATCTGGTAATACAGGACTCCGATGGAGCACCAGAAGGTTGGGTTGCGCCCATCTCTGTATACCGCCTGCTGGTAAGCTTCATATGCCTTGGGATACTTGGCCTGGGACATATAGCATCGTCCAAGCAGGTACCAACTCTGAGCATCGCTGTTGTCTATACGCTTGTTAGCCTAGAGGTTATGTCTATGCAGTTATGTAGAGGCTAACTTACCAGCTGAAACAGACTTCTCAAGGTATTCGATGGCCTGTTCCTGGCTGCTGTAGTTGTTGTTCTGCTGATGGTAGAGCCATCCAAGCTGCTGGAGAACCTTTGCGTGGTTGGGCTCGCGCTCAAGCACACGTCTGTAAGCTGCCTTGGCTGCTTCAAACTGTAGAGATAGTCAGTATATATACACATACATATATATATAAGTCAACAACTCCATGGACTAGAAACGTACGTCTTTCTGCTGTTCATGAACATGGCCGATCTGGAACCAGATGTCTTCTTCCGTAAGCGGCCGAGGTGGGTCGTTGACGATGTATCTAAAACACTACCAAGAACAGTTGTGTAAGCCGAGAGCCCGCCAATTATGGGGCAGCGAATTGCACTTACGTCTAAACTCTGCCCGAACTTCTGCTGTTGCTTGTATATTATGCCGAGACGGAAGTAGATCTCGTTTGCCTTTTCAAAGTCTGGCTGCATGCGCATAACCTGGGAGAAGGCCTCTTCGGCGTGGTCAAGGGATCCGTACCGATCATACAGGATACCAATGCCATACCAGAGTTTGGGCTCCTTGGGGTCGCGAAGATGGTAAAGGGCCTGCTGGTAGGCCGTGTATGCTTCCTGCAGATTATCAAGCATGAGATAGCAGTGTCCTTGTCAACGTTGTTAGTTTATGTTTTTGAACCCTGTCTTTGTTTGGTTGTAGTTTGGGTTGAAAGGAAAGGTGAAACCTACCGAGTGAACCCCATGACTCGCCGGACTGGGGATCGAGCTTGAGAATGGCCTGCAGATACTCGATGGCCTTCTGGAACTGCTCACGGCTGCGCAGGAGGCAGGAGATGGCACTCATGGCAGGAATAGACCACTGGTTGTGTCGAATAGCCTGTTCAAAGGCATACATGGCACCATCAGGGTCATTCATCAACTCAGACAAAGTGCCTACAACGCGCGTTAGTCTAAGAACAAAAGAGTGAAAGTAGGAGTATTTCAAAAGACATACCAATCTGAAGCCAGACACCTTCGTTGAGCTGTGCGATCTTCTGTGAAATAGTAGGCGGCATCCCCTTTTGAGGCTGGCCAGGAGCTTGCTGCGGTGGACCAGGCGGACCAGGCTGCGGCTGAGGACCCTGCTGAGGACCCGGCGGCGGCTGTTGCTGCTGCTGGGCCTGCTGGGCCTGTTGCTGAGCGGCCTGTTGCTGAGCTGCTTGCTGGGCCTGAGCCTGAGCCTGCTGCTGCTGAGCCTGCTGCTGGGCCATGGAAGGGTGGCCGTTGACCTGCGGATGGTTTGCCAGGGCCGGATGGTGAGAGGGATGGGGGTGCATTGGGGGCGATGGCTGCGGATGAGACGCCATCGCGTGTCTCGCAGCCTCAAGGGGCGTTTTTAAGCAGTGTCTTTGACTGCTATCTTGCACTCTGCCAGGCAACCCAAGGACAAAATCAGAGGAGAAAAAACAAGTAAAATAAACACGGGGAAAGCTCTTTTTGGTCCTGTGTTCAACTGGTTAGCTGGCCTGCTGCAGAGCTGGCTTCGCAAACGAGAGCCAAACAGAACTGGGGAGCAGGGCAATTGAACGTACGGAGAGAGAGTGTGTGCCTGAGATTGCGGCGACGGTGACAGCGGCAGGAGAGGCTGTCACGGCGCCCGTCACGCAGAGGGAGCGACGGCGGAGGCGAGAAGAGATAAGAGGCTGGTCGGTGATGTTGGGACGAGAGGTCGAGGAGCGCGGGGCGCGAGGTGAAGCCGGCCTGGACACAGCAGACGGGCGTGGAGAGGGTGAAGCTGGGCAGAGGCAGAGGCAGAGGTGAGGCCGTGAAGTGAAGAGGAGAAGAAGGAGAGAGGGCGAAGGGTAAGAAGAGTGGGAGACGGGCTTGAACGAGGATTTGGCGCTAGTGGGAAGGGTTTCCAGACGGCGCTTAGTCAGTCACCCATCACCCTAGCCCAGCTCCATCTGACGTCTCCATCGCGATCTCCCGCCGGGGGAGGGCCAGCTTCAGTGCCGCCGCTTGGCTCGCTGCCCTTCGCTGCGGTGCCGGTTTCAGCCTCCACTGCCGTCGTCTACCTCGCCGTCTCCCTTTGCTGTTGGATGACTGTGATGTCGCTGTTTGAGTCCGAACAACACACTGTCAGGATGTCCAGGACTGCCAGATCGGGCGTGGTCAAACCATGAAACAGGCTCTGCTCGCCCTTTCCTTCTTCGGCCGCCTTCGTCATGCCGCGCCCCACCCACCGGGGCCCACTTTTATTATTATGCTTTTTATGCTTTTTTTTTGCCCTTTCCTTCCCGATTTTTGCAGGCCAAAAAAGAATATTATTAAAAAAAAAACACTCTCCAGAAAAAGCAAGCACGAAGGGCTAAATAGTGGGTCCTGTCCTTTCTCCATGGTCCCCACCTTCCTGCACGCTTGAACCGCGCTAGCACCGCCAAGAATGGACCCGCCCGTAGACCCGCATCTTTGAGGAAGGATCCACCCGTGTCCTTCCCTCCTTCGTTCTTTCCCTCCCCTCTCAAAGCTTGAGCCCTAACTTTCTTTCCCTTTCCTTGACTTATGTCAGCACCTTCTTCTCGCGCCTGCTTATGTAACACCCAACGTGCGGGCTGCCAAGCGCTGATTATGTCATCCTCCTTGTATACTCCGTACATAATATGTACCTAAGTATGGAAGTAAATCATGCTTATGTCATCATCACTCCTCCTCATCTCATGTCGTTCGACCTTCCGAGCGTTACTTCTTGTGTTATCTCGGGGCACAGCACGGAGTACTCCATGTACATTAAGTGCTGCTGTGTACGGAGCCCTTATGATGATGGATAATGCTATATTTATATGGGGCGGATGCTGCTCACACTAGCCAAGTACCTGACGTGTATGCGATACATACCTCTCGCCAAGGTGCATGTCTGAAGCATCGTGAGCAGCCAACCCTGTCCACGACTCGCCAGGCGCAGAGAAATACATAGTCACCCGAACCAGCCAACAAACCAACGGTGCGATCGCATCGGGCGCATCCCCGGCCGCCAGCAGCGCCCTTGCTCGCTTGTCCGCTTCATCTCCTGCTCGTCTTCTCCAGCTCTCCACTCTGTGCTGCTTCCCTGGCTTTCTCTCTGGCTTCTCCCTCGCTGCTCCACCGCCCCTGCTCTCCCGTGCCCCCGAAGTGAGCACGTTTCCACACTTCATCACACGCATAACACGCCTATATAAACACACTGGCTGCAAAAGTAAGCCGTCATTTAAAAATAATAATAAAAACCGCACAAGGAACAGCATGCTAATTTATCGTTTGCTTCACTTCCATGCCCGTGATGACCTTTACAGTCGGCGAGATATGGACCGGCTGCTGCTGCACCGCACTATTTGCTCTGGATGGCTGGCTGCTGTACCAAGTTTGACTGCGTCAGTGAGTAAGTACTTAATGATTTGGGGTGGCTGGTTATTTTCATCTCCATTTTTTTGCAAGGAAGCCGGCGACGATCCTCGCCACCGTCCTCACTCTGCCCTCGCCGTGGATGATAACTAGTCACTGAAATACGGATGGAGTGCTTTAACTACTCTCCTCTGTGGTTGCTAGCTGCCTGAGAGGAGCAAACAATTTAATTAATTAAAAATATTCTCGCTTTTTTTTCGTCTCCTTTTGTTTCTGTCCGCCTTCGAGAAGACGCTTACACGCCCACATACATATATGACCATGTCTGTCCCAGCCGATCTGTCGGTCAGCCTAGGTCTCTCTCCTCGCCAGCCACCCTCGCATGCGACTGTGTCGATACGGAAGCACTCTTGTGTGCATCTCCTTGCAGTCACAACCAGTCGCAGACAAAAGAGAAGCATGAGTTAGTTATACGGTCAGTATACGAGCTGAAGCAGATGAAAGGGCGAGCAGAGAAGAGGCAAAAAAAGAAAAAGAAGAACGACGACGTACGACCGTACG
>NW_003315333.1:0-24969 GCF_000151505.1 Trichophyton verrucosum HKI 0517 | reverse complement strand
AAGACATATACCAGGAAACGCACCTTGACATGCTGCGGCACAGGAGTCTGAGAAAGACACGGGGATATCAATGATACCGCAAGTCTTTGGCAGGCATACCGGCGGAAAGAGGACATATAACAGCTCCTCTGAGGATGGGTCCGTAGCTTTAATTGGAGAGGAATCAGCAGCCTGTCTGCAAGAACATGTTACATCGAAGGCACCGGGCACGGTAGCGAGAGTCAGCAGGACATTAATTCGCCGTCAAGAGATGCCTGGATCAATATCAATATCAAAATCAAATGTTGCCGTCGAATATCAAAAAAAAAACTTCGCGATGTTCGTTTTTCGGCCTTGGAGGATGTCCTGCTGAGTCATCATTTCACGTGACAACTCCCAAAGAAGGAATTTGAGATCGCGAAGTTTGAGAAAAAGAAGACGCAGAAAGCAGATTTGACGGCATTTCGTTTCGTCTCAGCAGCATCTCTGAGACTCCTGGCCGACAGCGGGATTGTTCGAGCGACCTCAGGACGGCGGAGACGACGGACGAGCTGCAGTGTGGTTCTGCCTGCACCCCGAACGACTCCCTGGACGCGCTTCTAGTTTTCCTTTTGGTGGCGGACTGCTTGCTTTCTTACCGGTAGGCCGTTCTGCATCATCGCCTGTCTCCGTCCTGCTGCTGAAGCTAACTGCGCGACAGGGTAGCAAGAGCTGTCTGTCGCTGTGCTCTACTCAGATTTAGACCCAGTTGGCCGTGAGCTCGAAGGAGAAAAAGCCTACAAGCATAAGGCCTGGAGGGGGTTTTATCTGGACTGCTTTTCCTGGCATTTTCTCGCTATCAGCCTTCTCGATTCATGCAGGAAGTGCCTCTCTCGCAATTGGATAAAGCGTCGACCGCGCGCGATCTAGCTGTTCTCTCACTTTCAGCTCGCATCGTGGATGATATATTGAGGTGGAATGAAAAGAAACGCTGACGAAGAAACCGTCAAGATGAATGGGAATCCAGTTCAAAGCCCTGAGACGTCAGTCACTCCGGCACCCCCAAAGCGAAAACGCGAAACAACAGCAGAAGGGGAGGCAGACGGAACTGCTCCTACATCTGGAAGCGGCGAATCTGCCTTTCCCGATACTCTCAAAGATCTTCTTCTGGTTCTCTCAAAGTAAGATGTTGACCATCCTGTGGCCTCTCACATTTTTATCTTCTAGTCGCATTTCTAACACTCATATTCTAGACATGACTCTGAACTTGGGATCTTAAGTCGCCCACTTGCCTATGTACCCACTGGAGAGCCTGAGAACAAGCGAGTAAAACGGTCCAAGACGGCTGTCGAACAACAATCCGTTCAGTCCCGGGTTGAAAAGTCGTACTACAATTCCCTTGAACCTTTCCTTCACGATGTCGAACAGTCCATCAACTCGTTTGTCGCAGAGTGTCAGCGACACGATAGTAAGACTCGTCGGTCAACTACACAGGCCTCGCCCAATGAGTCTTCCGGTCGTGCGAACGCCTTCAGAAAGGAGCTAAATAGGCTGGTCCTGAAAATCTCTCCCCAAGCATCGCCATCTACCACTTCGATCAAGCCAGCAAAGGCTGAGGATACGCCTGAACCACTGCCTGGCAATTCTCGTAACGATCGTTTGGCTTTGGCTCTCGTGGATAATACTCCTCATGGAAGACAGATATTCTCGAGCGTGCAGAAGTCCGATTTACCGATCAACGAAACTGCGCTTCCAAAGGGGATAGTAGTTGCTAAGATTGTTCCCTTCAATCCTTTACATATGGATGAATCGCGGACCCGAACAAGGACAATCGGAGAGGTATTTGCACCACGACCAAATCTTCCTGTTCTAGAACGGCCTCAGAAACGCCCTGCAGAAAGTGGTCCAACCGTCGTTGAGTGGCTAGATCCTCTCGAAGCCGCTTCCTCGTTACCTAGCAAGCTTCTTGGGAGAAAAGCTTACAGCCAAATATCCCTTCCATCCGGTTCCTGGTTAAACTATGGTTATGAGAATCCCCTGTTATCGGATAATGCCCGCCGCGTGTCAAGACAGGAAGCCATCGAGAAGGAGAAATTCTCAAAAGAAGACAAGTCTCTCTTTCATGCAATCTACTCTTCATTCGCCCCGTCCTTTGATAGCTCAGGCGCAGTCGCTCCCCGAGCTGCCAAATATCAAGCCTGGTGGGAGAAGTCAGGGGCTCGTCGCATGAATGTTTTGTTTAACTTTGAGCAAAACGACGAAGACTCCGCAGCCTCCCCGAAAGCTCGTCCAACTTTGGATCAAGTGTTAGACCCCCAGTTGTTGGATGAGGAAACCCTGTCTGAAGCTGTCGAGTCCTTCAAGCCAGATACGATGTATGTGGATAAAGCAACAGACTCTAAAGAAGCGGAGAGCGATAAGGATAAGGAGAAGAAGGCCCAGGGCGATATTGGAGAAATATTGGATGATATATCAGATCTGCTTCAAACATTAAACTCGTACCGCCAACTCCGAAACCTCGCGCAGCAGCCACCGGATAAAAGAGCGGCTGACCAAAGCAATGGGACATTACCAAGCCAAGACCCAACAGCTACTCCGTCCGATGCGGAATACAGCATATACGAAACATTGAAGTCTAGCTTGTCGACCCTGGTGTCTTCTTTGCCTCCATATGCAGTGTCGAAGCTGACGGGAGAACAACTCGCAGAATTGAACCTGAGCAAGAAGATCCTTCTTGATGGCGCTGATTACCCAGGCACTCTGGATGATGATGACTTTACCAAGCAACAAAAACAGGCTGCGCAAATCCAACAAAATCTGGTAAACTCCAGAGGCCATGCCCATGGCCAGGCCCCTCAGGGCCGACCAGCTACCTACCAAGCCCCAACAGCGCCGGCACCTTACCAACGACAACATGCCACTCGCCAAAAGCATATGCCAGTGAACTATCAACAGGTCCCCCCTCAAGGGTACGCAGGGAGACCACCCCCGCCACCGCCCGGACACTACCAACCTGTAAACCCCCAGCCGTACGCACAGCACCCGCCGACCGGTCAACGGCAAGGATACATGCAGCCCCCATACCAACAACCGGCGGCGGCATCTCCCCCTTACAGCAGAAGTGCAATGCTCCAGCAGTTCCAGCGACCTGCATCCAACGGTGTACCTCCTTACCCGCAGAGACGGGCTTCCCCTGCACAAACTCCAACCCAACCATACCCTCATCGTACACCCCAAGTCGCATACCATCAACCTATCCACCAGCCACAGATTAACCATGCTGCCACGGCTCAGAGAATGCCGCAGTCACCACATGGTTATAATCAATCACCACAACGAACACCTTACCTAAACTCACCTACTGGTCACCCTGCTCAGCCACGGTACTTCCAGCAGCAGACACCACAACCCATGCCTTATGCGAACTACCACCCGGGCCAGGCGAACCAGATACACTCTCCATATGCAAAGGCTTCTCCAGGTATACCCTATCCACGATCAGCCGCTGAACAGGCGGCGATCATGGACCGAAACAAAATGCAACTGCTAGACGGTCGCGCTCAAGCTGTTGCCTCACCTCAGCCAATGCAGCCCAACGGCCAGCCAAATGGGGTTCCCATGGCTACCCCTGGACCATCAAAGTAGATCTTACCAGTTGGGGCAAAGTTTACACTCTGATAGCCTGAATAAGGTTGCTCTACCTTACACCCGGTCTTCCTACCCTGGCAGCTTGGCCTTTCTGCGACTTTAATCTTGCAGGGCAAAGGAGACCTACCTACAACCACGTCCTTATTCGCCAATGTATCAACAGACCATCTATGCCTCGTTCATCTTCTGCCCCTGCTTTGTCTATCCTTCCATCTCTATTCTACCTTAATTATCCGAGTAGACCACTCGCTGTCCTTCTGCTTTATGTTCTTTTATTCTGCACTGGTGCATGGAGGTATTTAAAAGGGATCTTTAATCAGTCCAGCTTATAGGCTTTTCCAAACACACTCACACAAATAAAAGGAAAACAAAGAGGTTGAAAACAACAAAAGATCATCCAAGGGCTTGCTTGATTGTTACTTATGTGCTAAATGGGCTGGCTGGACTATATAGTGGAATGTTCTCTGAAGATGGCTTTTGACCGGTGTTTTTCTCCATTTGATCTATGTACTTGTTTTCTTTGCCTTTTCACGAGCCCTTAAGTCAAGGCGAATCGACTCGTATTTACTAATGTTCTCCATGTGTGTTTTAAAGGGATAAGGAGTATTTCTAGTTAATGCGATTAATGCAAGAGAAATATTTCAGGTTCTTCTGGTTGTCTATCTATTCGCGCAAACTAAGGCTTGCACTGTAACACTGCATAGACTTACCCCATCCCTGATAGTTTCATATAAGCGATTGGTAAGAGATACGAGGCATATTCATAGTAGAAAACAAGCTGGTTAATACATAGGTAATAGTAAGGTAGAAAAATACCCCTCGTCTTATGGAACGAGCAGAAGTAATCCTTGCAAGGGTTGCTTGTTTAGAAACGGGGAGATGAAACTCATAAGCCGTACATTCAAAACAGGAGAAAGAAGGTCGCCCATAGCAAGAGAAGGATAAGATCATTATCAATTATGGCGCAGGATGAAAAGAAAGGAAGAAGCCCCCTTTTTGAAGTTCCTGGAATCATAACATCGTAAAAAAACATAGAACCGTACATGAGATTGATAGACCGAAATGGTAGGAAAAGTAATCCTTTTTTTTTTTTTTTTTTTGAAGGAACCAAGAAGAAAGCGGAACATGAAATATTCCAGTGTATGCATCCTAGAAGTCGAACCGGCGAAGACTAGAGGCGGAGGAAGGGTATAAGTAGTTAATGCCGAAGGTATTTTGATAGATAACAGGAGTATGAAGGCATCAAAGCAGGAGTGCTGCGATAGTCATGAAGCCGAAGTAACTGTACATAGGCATTAGTAACTGGTTATCAGAGGGGAGAGATACGGGGATATTGAAAGGAATGACTTACATGACAGCACACTTCCAGCCATCCTGTGGCTCAATGAGATAGTCATGGCCTGGAGGTCCGTTTGACGCCCACCAGGCAAACGAACCCGCAACAAAGGAGACGACGACAATACGTCCGAAGAATTCGGTGATGGCCCCGAAGGCGAGCAAGGGGAAGAGGATGGCAGCGAATATAGCAGCCACGGTGGAGTAGAGGGGATTCGAATGCAGGGCGCTGGCAGGGCGAGGAGCCATGGTAACTAGGTCGGATCGCTGGTCTAGGAGTTTCCTCTCGCTCTTAGTAGATGCGCCTGCAGGAGAGCGTAGGAAGGTCCTGTATGCATCGATATCATCGTCAGAAGCAGCTGGTAGATTCTTGATCACTTTAGAAAAGGAGCACAGCGCCCGATCTATGAATTTGTTAGCATTTCTAAGCTGTGTGTGTGTGTGTGGGTAAGATAGGATAGTGGAACATACTGTATTGGTCGGTCTTGAGAATGATCTTGTCGAGAAGGTCTGTCCGTTTATTCTGGAGGACAGAGTGATCCTGTATCTGATCGCGGTACTTTGCAGCGAGCTGTTTCTGGCGTGAAGAAGCACGAGAGCCCGAAGCACCAGCCCGGGCAGCCTCAATATCATCAATGGTGAGCAGATCGTCTTCCAACTGGGCTATCTCCTCCTGCAAGTGCCGCAGCACACGGTGGTTCAGCCGCTCGAACTTGCGGTATACATGGTGGGGTGTCTCGGGTGTAGCAGTCCATTCAAACTGTTCGGGAAGTGAGGCCTGGGAGCGTCGTCTGGAGGCTTCAGTTGCCGGTGCTCTATCAGAATGCTGCAGTTGCTGCTGCTGCTTGGTGGGAGGCGGAGGAGCCATGGAGTATGAGAGCATGCTCTTCGGCATGTAGAAGGATTCCGGATGGGAGAAGCTCATGAAGGCCGGGGCAGCGGAAGTAGGCCCCTCGAGCAGGCTTTCTAAGTCCGTCATGTAGGAGCCGGCCATGTGGGACTTTGACATGCCCTTGGTCCCCGGGATGTTGAGGTTGATAGGGTCGAACAGCATGTCTGGAGGAGTGATGGGCTGGTATTCAGACTCCTTTGACGCCGACGACGACCGGCTCGGGCTGAGGTCTCTTTCTTTGTCCTTTTCTTTATCCTTGGCCGTAGAGGAAGATCCTCCCGAGACCGTCCTGAGCAGTTGGGAGAGACTGGCCTTGCGGGTATGGTCCTTTGGCCGCGGGGCCCCGGGCAGGACGGGTTCGGAGGCCTTTCTGGAATGCGACGACGGCGGCTTCATCTGCATCTGCTCGTCCAGCGGGTGATCGAGGTAGGAGAAGACTGCTGCCGCCGGCTCTATGGGAGCTGCAGACGTAGATATAGGTGCTGGCGCGGGTATAGACGATGGTATCGAGGTAGCGGGTATAGAAGAAGTAGTAGGTATGGGCGCAGCGGCGGCCGGGAGCGCGACGGCGGGCTCGCTGGCTCTGCTGGCCGCTCGTCGCCGGGCAGCGGCAGAGGAAGACGCGGCAGCAAACTCCTTGTCCTCCTCGTACGGCGCATCCAGGGCTTCGTTGAATATGCTGTAGCCGTGGTGGTCTGGCGCCGGCTCGGCCTCTGGGATGGCATAGGAGAAGTCCAGCGACGAGCCTGAGACCGGCGGCGGCGGCGGCGGCGGAGGCTGCAGGGGCACGGCGGAGGCCTTCTTCGACTTCTTGCTCTTCCCCGGCGCCATCTTATAGATCGTACAGCCGCCTAGGCCGGGGATATCTGGTTATAGATCTGGGATATAGGGCGGTACAGCCCGCCGTCTAGTAGGTCGCTCGCTATACCCGCCCGCGGTCAACTCTGGCTGGCAGCGTCTCACAGAGCTGGTCACGGCGAGGTAGAAGCAGCCACGAGCAGGCGAGAGACCAAGGCAGCGTCAAGTCAGGCGACGGCAGGGCAGCAGTAAGCAGATGTCACTGTCCAAGATAGATGGTTATTTATTCCTTTCGCTGACGGCGGGTTAGGCAGTTGACTAGTTACAGCAGAGACGAAGGTTCTGTTCTACCGTGAAGCGGCCAGCACTCGGGTAGATATATAGACGGCCAGCAGAGAGACAGACAACAACTAGTCACTCGATAGATAGACGATAGACGACGAGGTTAATATATTCCATCCAACCCGGCCAGGTTCAATAGTGCGATGAAACACCCCTGGGCCCGATCGACACGGTTAGATGGCGGGCATGCGGGCGTCTCATGGAGGGCTGCGACTCTGCCCTTGTGTGCGATGACGACGGATAACTAGAAAAGACGAGCAGAAAAAAGAAAAGAAGACGAAGACGGAGACGAGAAGAAGAAGAAGAAGAAGAAGAAGAAGACGAAGACGGAGAGAAGAAGCAAATACTGGATGCGCTGCCAATGACCTGGGGATGTTAAACGACCAGCCTTGATGCCGTGAGACCAACGCAGCCAGCCAGCCAGACAGCCAACAGAAGATGAAACAAGAGCAGCAGAAGTCGAGATACCGCTCGTCTCGAGGGATCTGGACCGAGATAAACTACGGGGGACACACATAACTGCTTCACTATCTACCCAGTGTGCGTGTCCTCGGCTTCACGGCGTCAGGGCTTTCTTTCATGGATGGATATGCGGATTCAGCTTCGACTCCCATGCCGCCGGCCAGTGACTTGTCACATCAGATGAGAAAGGTTTCATCTATCGACTCTCTGTCGCTAGTTCAAACGGACGGCCGTATACTCTTTTACTTCCCCAGGATCAAGGTGATTTCTACCCAAGGCCGTCCGGGGCAGGAGGACGGTGATTCGTCTGGGGGCCAGCCAGAGGCAAGTTAGCTGCCTCGGACCCTTGGACATGCCCATGCTCTGTGGCTTGCTTAGTGACTTCTGCACTGTTGCTAACCTTCGTCGAAAGCAGAGCCGGCTGTGTCCATCATCTGCTTATCATATGGAAGTCATCTGGAGCGGTGTCTATCAGCCCGGTGGCAGCCAGGGATGCGGTGCAGAGACAGAACGGAGTACAAGACAGGCAGACACAGCCAGATACAGAGGATACAGATATACTGCAAGAGAGAATGCTACTTAAAGACTCAAGGGATCAATATACATAATCCGTGGTGAAACATCAGTCCGTCGGTTGGCGGCCTTAGGACGGATATCACGAAGTACAGAGAGACACACGACCGTCCAACTCTGAGGGATAAGAAGAAGAGATCCAACTTTTCTACTCTGTACAGAGCAACTGGGCTATTATTAACTCGATGGGCAGCCTGCACGCAGACGATCAAGGGCAAAAGTCTGCCGTCCTCGTCCTCCTGCGACCCCGGCCAGCGAATAGCAGTCTGATATTGGCCCGTATTACACGGACAGAGGCGCTGGCAGTGGCTTTTCTTTGCTTCTTCCTCTGCTCTGGCACTGGCACTCCTCGCTGTCAAGAAATATCCGACCAGATCAGTCGGCTCGACAGCGTTGTTTATTTTATTAGTTACTCCGTATAATATTCGGGGGATTGTGATGGCTGCGAGTGACTGTCTAGATGGCCGAGAAAAAGCAACGACAGCCAAATCCAAAGCCACGGAAAATCAAATCCTCGACTTACTCGCATTTCTTCCCTGCAGAAGAGCCAGACTAGCCAACGGATTTACTCCTAATTATTCTCATTTTCATTTGCTTCCAGCTGTCAGCCAGCTCGCTCAATTAGGAGACGAAGAATAGACGGCAGAGGCCTGTGGTCGCCCAACCTGCGCTGCTACCAAAGCATACATACGAGCTGCCCGACCGCGAGCTTCCACCAGCGAAGACCAAGGCAACAAAGACGAAGGATAAGAAGAAGAGCAGAGGCAGATGCAGATGCAGTTGCAGATGGTCAGGCTTCGGCTGCTACACCCTCGTCTGTTCCTGTCTTCGGCTGCCGTGGCTGCTCGACATTGGACCCCAAGCAGACGGCTACTCAGCACGCAGCATGTCCAGTCAGCGACCAGCAGCATCGCCGGTGATGCCAAACCGTTCGTGCCGTTGCGGAAGCAGTTGAAGGACGAGACGAAGGCGAAACGGCTGCAGGGAAAGGGAAAGAAGAAGTCGAGAGGCGCGAGCTCGCAGGTTGAAGGATGGGAGTTGACAGTCGGCATTGAGGTCCACGCCCAGCTGGATACGGACTCTAAGCTGTTTTCCAGTGAGTTAATGGCTATAAAGAAGCACTGGCACAAGAGAAAGATAGAGGGGAAAAAAGTCTCTAGAATGAAAAACGCTGAACTGATTGTGTAGGGGCTTCTGCTGCTCAAGAGGATGCGCCGAATACAAACGTCGCCCTGTTCGATCTCGCGCTCCCCGGCAGTCAACCAGTCAGTACCAGCTTATCTACCCTGCATTTGCTATATATTGACGTATGTCATGTCTGACTTTACAAATGACAGTCCTTCCAGACAGCAACGTTGATACCGGCGCTGCGAGCTGCCATTGCGTTTGGCTGTGAGATACAGAGCGTGAGCCACTTTGACCGCAAGCACTACTTCTACCAGGACCAGCCGGCTGGATATCAGATCACGCAGTACTACGGTAGGCTCAGTACTTCTCGTTAATGGATAATACTGGTAGAGGGGATGGATGGCTGATATTACTGCCAGAACCGTATGCAAAGGCAGGCACACTCTGGCTGTATCCTCACGATGGAATAGCCCCCGAAGACGGCGAGGCGGTGCGAGTCGGGATCAAGCAGATACAGATGGAACAGGACACGGCCAAGTCGCAGGAGCTGCCCTCGCACACAGTGTTGCTGGACTTCAACCGCGTGTCTCGCCCGCTGATCGAGATTATTACGCTGCCGGAGATACACTCACCCGCCACGGCGGCTGCCTGCGTACGGAAGATCCAGGCCATTCTGCAGTCCTGCGGTGCAGTCAACACGGGCATGGAAATGGGCGGTCTACGTGCCGATGTCAACGTATCTGTCAGACGGACAGGAGACACAGACACAGCTGAATTGGGCCAGCGGACGGAGATCAAGAATCTGAGCAGTTTCAAGGCGGTCGAGGACGCTATCGTGGCCGAGCGAGACCGCCAGATCGCGGTGCTGGAAGGCGGAGGGAAGATTGACGGCGAGACCCGCGGCTGGACGATCGGGAGCACAGAGACCAGGAGGCTACGAGAGAAAGAAGGGTCGGTGGATTATCGATACATGCCAGACCCAGACATTGCGCCGGTAGTGGTAGGGGAGCAGCTGGTCGAGACGCTGCGGACGAGCATGCCGCCGTCGCCGGACGAGCTGCTGCGGATGCTGACGGAGGAGCCGCAGTACATGCTGACGATGGAGGATGCAAAGCCGCTGGTCGAGCTGGACGACTGTGCCCGGCTGGAGTATTATCTTGATGCCGTCGACGAGCTACACCTTCTCCAAAATGCCGATGTCAACAACAGCAGCAGCAGCAGCACAAGATCCACGGCTACGGGCAAGACGGTAGGCAACTGGGTGCTGCACGAGCTCGGAGGCCTGTTCAGCCGGGCAGACGCAAGCTGGGACAGCGAGCGAGTGCCGGCCGCGAGCCTGGCGGCGATTGTGCATCTGGTCGGGACGAGGCAGATCACGGGCAGCACGGCCAAAACGCTGCTGGCGACGGTCTTTGCGGGCGAGCACGGCGGGCGGACGGTGCAGCAGATGGTCGAGCAGGACGGCCTGCTGCTGTGTCCGCTGTCGCAGGAGGAGTACCTGGCGATGGCGCGGACGGTGATGGCCCAGCACCCGCAGATGGTCGAGCAGATCCGGCAGGGCCAGCATGGCAAGGTCGGCTTCTTCGTCGGCCAGATCAAGCGCATGGGCGAGCAGGGCCGGGTCGAGGCCCAGCGCGCCGAGCAGGCTATTCTCTCTCTCCTCTGATATCATCGCCGTCGTTGATGATTGATGATATATATATGGATATACGGTCCTCCGCCGGCGCTGACCCCCCGTACCAATGGCATCCCAGCCAAACATCCGCCACCACCGGAAGAAAACCCGGAAAAAAAGAGAAAAAAAAGCAAAGACAAGAGGCCGTGAGATGGAAACGAGGCGGCCCATCGCCCTGCCCTAGCGCCTGCAGCGTCTCCTCTTCTCTCCAAAACATGTACTTAGGGGAATGCGTCTCCCCTAAGAGCATCTTCAGCCGGCGTGAAGGCACAGCGCAACCAACCACCTGCTGCGCTTCTCCCCTTGATCCCGGAGACGAGGACAGACGAGACAGGCAGAGACTGAGCCCGCAAGCCCTTCTGCGCCCTTCTTTTGATTTTTTTCTGGTCGGTGGGCCGCCGAGAGTATCCGGTTCTCGTCTATATAAAGCAGCCGGTGCCTGCGATGTGGACGACCTGCGAGCAGCAACACATATATCAAGCGGATAGCCAGACTGCAGACGACACGACACACGGACAGCCAGCAAAGATGACTTCCCCTACCACGACCATCGCGCAGAAGTTCCTCTCCCGGCCCCAGGAGCTGGGCGTCGTCGCCGTGGGCTTTTCCGACGGCCAGGTAGGTCCACAACTCCCCCCCCCCCCCCTGGGATAATCCATAATCCAGTGAGTGAGTCTTGGGACTGACAGAAAATGACACAGCCCAAAGCCGGCGTGGACGCGGGCCCGACGGCGCTGCTCGAGGCCGGCCTGCTGGACCAGGTGCGTGACGAGCTCGGCTACAAGGTCGACTTCGACAGCAAAGTGCACGACTACGCCGACGTCAAGCCTGCGGAGAGCGAGGACCCGCGATACCGCAACATGATCAAGCCCCGGACCGTCTCTGCGGTGACCCGGCGGCTGAGCGAGCAGGTCTACGAGCACGCCCGCGAGGGCAAGATGGTGCTGACGCTGGGCGGCGACCACTCGATCGCCATCGGCACCGTCTCGGGCACCGCCAGGGCCATCCGCGAGCGCCTCGGCCGTGAGATGGCGGTGATCTGGGTCGACGCCCACGCCGACCTGAACCGCCCAGAGGAGAGCGAGAGCGGCAACGTCCACGGCATGCCGGTGTCGTTCCTGACGGGACTGGCCAAGGACGAGCGCGAGGACGTCTTCGGCTGGCTGACCAAGGACCACTTGATCAGCACCCGGAAGCTGGTCTACATTGCCCTGCGAGACGTCGACCGTGCCGAGAAGCAGACGCTGCGCGAGCACGGCATCAAAGCCTTTAGCATGCACGACGTCGACCGGTCCGTCACTACCAACTACTCCCTCCCTGTATCCTCCAACACCACAATCCTTATACTAACTGACCTGCAGCCACGGCATCGGCCGCGTCGTCGAGATGGCCCTCGCCCACATCGGCAACGACACCCCTATCCATCTGTCCTTCGACGTCGACGCCCTCGACCCCCAGTGGGCGCCCAGCACCGGCACGCCCGTCCGCGGCGGCCTGACCCTGCGCGAGGGCGACTTCATCGCCGAGTGCATCCACGCCACTGGCAACCTGATCGCCATGGACCTGGTCGAGGTCAACCCCAGCCTGGCCTCGATGGGCGCCAGCGAGACCGTCCGCGCCGGCTGCTCGCTCGTCCGCTGCGCGCTGGGCGACACCCTGCTCTAGACTGTATGATTCACGACGAGACGATATAGATAATACACTCAATGCACCAGTAGAACACGTCCAGCCTCCTCCATTCTCCGTCTTCCAAGTAATCTCCGTAGCCCGTCAGTCTTCCTTGGTGCGATCCCTGTCGTGTGCTCGCCGTAAGCATACTCCATTATATTATATACCTAGTAGTAAGTAGGCGAGATGAGACGAAACCCGTTGGCCTGGTGACGGCGGTGGCTGGGCGAGTCAAGACGCAGCGCCGACCAGCCACACAGCGCATCACTCCATAAGCTACCTTGACGGCCGTCGTGGACGTCCTTGACAGAAGCCACTGACAGTCTCTTCTTCATCTCTTCGTCTTCATCTCTACGATTCTCCGTCTCGTTGCGTTGACACCACGCAGTAAACAAACCGCCCAACAGCCAGCAAACAGCAACCAGCAAACAGCAAACAGCCAGCAAACCACCAGGTGGCCGCCGCAGATTGGAACCAGCGCTGCATCATCCCGTCCGACTCTCTCTCTCTCGCTGTCTGGCCTGGCGGATGGGAGCAAGAGGCTTCTCCTGCTGAGTCGCACCGCGGCGGCTTTCCAGTCCATCCCCACGGCATCTCCATCTCCAGCAAACATCTCGACTCTCTCGACTCTCTCGACTCTCTCGCCCTCTCTAGAGATCTACTCCATAATACCACAAGCCACAGACCACAGGCCAGGCTCGCAAACCCACCAGGGATACCACAATGAGCAGCTCGTCCGGCTACACGATCATCCAGCGCTTCCGGTGGCCTGAGATCCGCCTGCACGTCTGGCTGCTCGTCAACCTGGCCTCCTCCGCGACCTGCCTGGGCATCTTCAGCTGGTTCCTCTTCGTCCAGACCCAGCTCTCCGTCTCGACGCCATGGTTAGCTCTTCTCTTCGTCTTCTTCGTCTTCTTCTTGTCCATTGGATAGACAATTGCTTGTTTGCTAACGGTGACTAGGGTCTTCCCGTACATGGTGGCCACCGCCGGCCTGGGCCTGCTGTTCGTCTTCTTCATGCTCTTCCTCATCCAGCGCGGCCTGCTGCTGCCCGACATCATCATCCTCGGATGCTTCGTCCTCTTCGTCCTCTGGCTGACAGGGCTGATCGGGACCGCCATCGAGCTCTACGGGACCGAAGCAAACGTCAATTCCAACTGCCAGAACTACGTCGTCAACATGCCCTCCAAGGGGCCCAGCATCAACACCCTCGCCTGGCTCACCCAGATCACCATCTGTACGCCTCCTTTATTATCTGTTTATTTATTAAGGATTGATCTGATACTAACGGTTTTTACGCCTAGGTAACTGCTGGAAAACAGCCTTCGCCTTCGAGCTGGTCAGCACCATCTTTTACATCTGGATGCTCATCATCTCATTCCAGGTCCGCGGAGGGTTCTTCCTGAAGTAGCCTCCTCCCCAGCTCCCCCCGGCCGGCTTCTTCCTCGTCCTCTTTGCTTTCCAGTTCTCGCTCAATGTTCAAAAAAAAAAAAGATACCCATTCCAATAGGGTTGCATGTTTCACCGGCGCCAGCATCGGAGATATCTGTTCTTCGCTTCCTTCTTACGAACCTCATGATAAACGGGATGTAGACTTTAACTTTTTTTTTTTTGTCTTTTTCTTTTTCTTGCTTCTGACGTACTACTGATGGCGTTCCGGGACGGCTTTTCTGCCAAACTATACGACCTACATGACCTTCTTCTACCTGTTGTGCTGGTTTCTTTTTCTTTTTCCTCTTTCCTCACACGACTGTACATATTACTTTTTTTTTTTTTTTTTTTTCCCACACTTGATGCTTCCTAGATTCACGGGCCATTTGCAAATTAGGATTGAAGATGAGAATTAATACATGTTGCAGACTTCAGAACGACACAATCCGTCGTGGCATCCTTCTGGATGCATCCTCCCTCGTACATTATAAGGTCCGGCTATTATTTAGCCCTTCATTAATGGACGCATGTCCACCCAGGATACCAACCGGAGCACTGATGAGTACTGTTTGCGTCCAAAGGGGTTCTCCGTACCTTGTGTGACTGTCTTATCCCGTACTCCAGTAACCTATCTATCCCCTTTTCTCTTCTGGCTGCAGGATCTAGATCAGCCAGTCTGTTTGTGTTTTCCAGGGGTTTTTAAGCACACGTAAGAGAAATATCTCCACCCAGACTGTACAGCCTGCTTGGCCCACTCCAAATATACACTACGTAGCCCCCTAAACCCCTTAAATCGTCCCCAACCAGACAGTCAAATGTCTTTCTAAAGCTGCAAGGGCACGTCCGCATACTCCGTACACTCTTAAGCGAGCCCAGATAAAAGCGCGCGCTTAACTTCACCTTGGCGCTGCTTAGTTGACTTCGCTAACCTTTTCAACCAATCATAGTTGCTACATCATCCATGCCAAGCATTTAGCGGCTCTTCTATATTCGCCACCTGAGTTGACTTCCTTGCAATACATTGTTGTTTGCGACTTCGACTTGCTCTTATGCATTTCACTAATAAAACCAATTTATGCTATCCCTAAACTGCCCAATAAACATACATTCGGCCGTACAACTGAAGCAAAGGAACGCCTCTCGATAGTCCACTCGGCAAGTTAGTTGGAGAACTTCTTGGGCACTTTCTTTCTACACCAAACTCCTCTGTTAGTCCCGCAGCTCTAACATGAGTCTTAAAGTGATTGACCAGTCGACTCACCCAGTCACTTTCTCAAAAGTATTTCTCGCAAAATCAGTGACCTTCTCGTTCAGTCCCCTGGCCTTTTGGGGGTCGATTTTGCCTTTTCCGAACTTCTTCTCGGCGGACTCGAGGGCTGGAGTTCACAAAGTCAGCTAACGATCACAGACATATAGCCTTCTGGCTCAGGGCGAATGATTCCATCGCGTACCTTTATCGAGATAGTCTTGTCCGCCGCCGCCTCCTCCTGTGCCACCTCCTGAGCCGCCACCGGGTGCCTGGCTATCCATGGTAGAATATATCAAGGGTATCAGCACAATGTGTTGGCAATGGTAGAGCATTCTCTCACAAGTTCTCCTTCAGAAGAGAGCTCTCTACTATATACCTTCAACTAGCCTCGCCACTACCTTCTATTCTTAGATGTGTGACGTCATGAAGCGTTTAAACGGTGGAAGCTATTAGAGTGGACATTTTTATACTTTATTGGACCTTGCTATATTTTGTACAATGTTAGGCCAAGATGTTGGAGCGAAGTACATAAGTATGAAGTATACCAGTAATCTGTACCCATCGGCCTCTAGCCGTATCCAGAAATGTAGATAGAATAGACGACGGTCATAGACTCAACGGTTAAGAGTAGAAGATGCCAAAATACCACATACCAAAAACACTTCATAGGTATCAATCAATAGGGCCAAAGGGAAACGAGCATCAGGGGCAGTAAATGTAGTGAAATCCACATCCACAGGCTAGAAACATTCAACAACGCCTCGCTATGCTTGGAAGTTCAGTCTGTTTTTCTCTGTTTGTAAATGGTGGGGGGGGGGGGGGGGGGGGTATATGAGAGGATGTGGTGAAGGTTTATATGGTGGTAAATTAGTTGGCATCTTCTTCGTCTTCAGCTGCGTTTTGCTCCCAGTCCGGGTCTTCGTCAAAGGCGGCCATCATCTCTCGTTCAAGAGCATCTTCATCGTCCTCGGGATCATCCACGACCGGGTCTAGGTCCTTGTACTTCGGTTCGACGTCAGGCAGGTCGCCCATTAAAGCTTCCCTGCCTGCTTGCATCTCAGCGTCGGCAGTCGGTTCAGTAGCAGAGATGCTTGGCTGAGCTGTAGAAACTTCTTTTAGACCTGTGGTTCGTTCATGAGACCGCTTGATCTTCTGGGATAGACGGGATCCGCTACCTTCAGCGCTTGTGTCTTCTTCTTCATTGACGCCGCCATCAGCTTCTTCAGTGGCCTCTCGCTTGCGTTTCTTGTCGGGGAATAGCATAGAGAAATCGCTGTCGCTTTCGCTGTCTTCGTTATCGCTGCCGAGGAATTCTTTGAGTTCGTCGTGTACCGTTGCCTGCTCCTGTTCGTCGTAACCTAACCGTGACTGATCAGTCAGGCCAGCAGATAGCCGGATTTCTTCGTCGGAATTTCTTCGTCGTTTAGCCAACTTCGATGATCTCACACTCGCCGTGTCGTCGTCGCTGGTCGGATCAGATTCTTCAGAGGATGAAGGAAAGGAGTCATCTGCGTTCTCTTTGCTGTCTGGTGAATTCTCTGATGAGCCTATAGGTTCGCCCATGTCATCTGGATGGACCGGAACAAGATACGGCTCTTCGTCTAGGTGCTTCCATTGTATCATGCAATCAAGCAGCCATTGAACGGTAACGATTTTTATCTTCGGGTACCTAGTAGCCTCTCGCACCTTAGCTGTTCGGTTTCTCCCTGCAACCAAGTGAGTTGTGCGTGAATTGATCTTTGAAGTGATTGTTGCGCCAAAACTTTTCGCCCATAGTGAAATATCGGCATTCTGCGTATCTGTTCCAAGAGGAAGGACGCCCGAGAAGACCAGGATGACGGAACCGAGAGCTACTCGTTTGATTTCCGGCATCAAAACCTTGATATCTGGCACTATCTGTAGGTCAACTGCTTTGTCCTTTGCAGGGGCGCGATGTCCCGTCAGTGCTGTTACTCTACCACCAAGAGCCTGCGTGCGTCTTCGGTCGTACTCTTCAAAAAATCGCTGATGTATTAGCTGAAGACGCTCTTGCAGCAGCGGAAGCTCACTGTCGTTGTCTTCAAGTAAGTGATGACGATGGTGTTTTACCGAATCTTGAGACTCATCACTGGAAGAATCCCCATTCTCCGTACTCTGTTGGGTCTCAGCAGCCTCATCTTCTGCATCCAGGAGTTTCTGCTTTTGAAGCAGAGGACGTTCCTCCACCTGGTGTGCAATAACTTCTTCCTGTTGGCTAGTCTGCTCCTGCAGTAACACTGGGTTATCCCCTCCTCCCATGGTTACCAGCTGCTCAAGCGTTGATTGCTCGGGGTCTGTGGGAGCGGGCTCATTTGCCTCGGACGCCTCAGATTTTGATCCATTGGGCTCTGGCTTCTCAGCTCCTTCGGTGGCGGCGGTACTGGCATCAGCAGCATCGGCAGGAGCAGCGGGTATCAATTTTTTGGCCTTTGACCCAGGTTTTGGCTTTGCTTTGAGTTCTTGCTTCTTCGGCAAGAAGCTGGAGTTGATATCACCGATACCAATGAAAAAGTCATAAGGCGAGACCTTTATCAGGTTCTCACTCCACTTCCATACATCTCCTCTGTCGTCGATAATGACCACCATCTTGGTATCTACTGGGAATAATCGTTGGAGGTTTTTCGCTGTAAGGCTGCCGCTTTCATCTCGACTGAGTATTCTGTCTCCAAAGATCTTTTTGTCTGGATCGACGATGTTGGCTACGTTCTGTGCATAAGCGCGGGTTCCCATAGTATAGATGTGCAGCTCGTAGAGCGTGGAGATCACTTTCAGAAACTCTTCCAGTCCAGGCCGTAGTTTAATATAATACCAGCATCCTCTCATGCCCGGACCATCATCAACTAGCTGGAAACACCGCACATCCTTGACAGCGTCATGGTTGGGGTTGTCCTTGTCTTGCTGCCATTCAGCCACAGTCGGATCCACAGTAGCGTGAATGATGGTTTGATCCAGGTCAACGACCAGCGAGAGCCTTCTTGACGAAAGGAGTCGGCGTTTGGCATCCTCTTCTACTCGAGTAGCTTCACTTTCACTGACGGTTAGCGCGGAGTTGTCGTGAACCATGCGGATGGGCGCTCGATGTGAATCAAGAACATCGGTGTTGTAGCTTGCACTGCGTAGTAAAAAAAACATCTGGTAAGTATGTAAACATCGTGTTATTTAAGGCATACAGCGACTCACTGGGTCATGTCCTTGCCGCAGTTGGCACACATGCCACCAAACTGCACTTCGTGAGCGCATGGCTCGTCTATCTCAGCAATGTTAATACTGCACAGTGTCGAAGCCCAAAGCCGTCAGCAAAACTGTTCCATATCTCCTCATCTCTCAGAAAGAAGGCAACTAATCACTTACGGTGCCTCAATAACCTGTCCCTTCCGGATCTTCCAAGCTACCAAGGTTCCATCAACAGTGCTTTCAAATCTCGTAGGAAACGTCTTCACGACGTCTACCTTGTTACCCAGCCCATCACCCTCCGTCACAGTTGTGCGATAGGTGTATGAAAACAATCCATCCCCCTGGTTTACCTCATCGCCGGTCTTCTTCAGCAGGTCTGTGACGGTGATCGGGTAGTAAAGGCTGGTAGATAATTTCAGTTGCATGCCTTGGCTGTCAAGCTGCAGAAAGCAGGTAGGTCGAGTGGTGTATGTGGAGAAACTGAGATGATTTCGATGCCAGGTAGCAAGATATGGCAATGCGATCTGCGATTTTGTTTCTGTAGCGAAGGTGTTGAGAGATCGATGAAGATGGGCGGCTTATTTATAGGCGTGTCCTTTGCGTCTGGAGTGTCTGTCTAAGCTGCCATAATCCAGGGACGGCGGTCGCGTCAGAGTGAATAGCGAGGGTATTGACTCCTTTGCAGATAACGAGGCTGCCCTTGTGCTTGTCAATCAATGCTGCGCCTGAATAGTGACTGGAGTGTTGTTGATGGACCGAGAGCGGCAGGGCGTTAGTTATATGGAGTGTTATGGAGTGTTGTTGGGCCGTGGCATCGAGCGTTTGACGGTGGCAATGCGAGTCGCAACGAGAGGTGCGCCAGACGGACAAAGGACGAGCTGGTGTCTGCTGCGTAAGGATCGTAAAAGCGCGATGCAGTGCTTTGTCTGGGGTGTCCTGTAGACGGTTTGTGTTGTTGTTGCTGTTATTGTTGTTGTTGTTGTTGTTGTTGTTGTTGTTGTTGTTGTTGTTTTTGTGGTGGTGGTGGGCGCTGGTCGAAGGCGAGGCGGGAGCATGAAGCAGTTCGAGGCCAGCAGAAGGCGAACTCAAGCGGGCGCTATTTAAGCAGTTAAGGTTGTTTGCCGCGCAAGGACGAGTCAGTACACTGCATCCTGCATAGCGACAGTGTCAGCCACCGAGACGAGGTCGTGCTATCAGTCAGAAGAGGACAATAATACGGGTACTACGGGGTACTTGGAGAGCGGTCGCTCTGGTGGATTGGGGTCCTGCGGTAGTTATAAGCTGGGGTCTGGATTATAGGCAGCTCGCGGGACAGATGGGATGGAGAGATGACTACACACGAGATAATAATAATACTATGTAAATAACAATACGAGACGAGCTCTAGGAGCAGCTTCGGATAGGTAACAATAGAAGAATCTCCATGGCCTTGAAAACCATGCAACATAAACCGAACATGATACTCGACCACTCTCTCCGCCGGTCATTGATTATGCAAAGGCAAGATCCACCTCGGAATCTACAGAGATGTTCTGTGAGGAGTGAAAAAAAAAGGGTCCCATATCACATATATATGGCACTCAACAGCATTAGGTATCCATTCAAAAGATAAGGTTATTCCTTCCCCTATGCATAGAGCCATGGGAAAATGGGCGAAATAAGGGGGGGGGCATTTATTTGGCCTTGGCCAGACCAACAGTTCCCTTGCCCAAGTCGTAGACAGAGTAATAGCGTCTCAAGAACGAGTCACCAAGGATGGCAAGTGGACCAACAGGCTCAGGGAAGTCCATTCCCATGAAGCTGCTAATGCAGGTGCCGGAGACCTCCAAAGTGTAGTCGTGAGGTCCGATGGTGAAGTTGTGGCCGCTAACGGTGAAAGTGACATCAGGGAGAGAGTCCCGCTTGGCACAGTCAAGAGTGTATTGACCATTCCACGACTTTGTGGCACCAATTTGGGTGTTGCTATGATAACCAGTTAGAGACTTTTAAGTGAAGCATGAGGGTATAAACAAGACTTACATCATCTCAGCAAGAGTGGTTGGGAGAGCAATGAGGGAAGTACCGGTGTCGAGGATGATACCAGTGTTTTCCAGAGCAGCTGTATCCTCGCCAAGGGAGATAGCGTCGAAATCAACCTCCCAGTAGGCCTTGCGGCGGAGTGGGATAGTGGTCATATCACCAGTGAAATGTTTGGTATCGGAACCACCAAAGGTGACGACAGACTGGTCACCTTCCTTGTTGGTATCACCCAAGTAGAAGCTGAACACGGGCTCATCAATAAGGCCCTGGTCGATCATGTTGTAGAATGGAGGAGTGATCCCGTTGACCGAGATACTGCTGAAACCCATACCCATGATGCCGTCGAAGCGGCCAAAGGCGAAAGCAAGGCCCGGCTCGCTGGTAGCTTCAGCAAAGAGCTGGTTCTTGATAGTCATGTCACCAATCTTGACGCTGTCCTGAGAGACAAAGCCCTCTAGGCTGCCAGATCCATAGCGGATGGCGAACTTAGTGCCGTTCTTGGAGTAGGTAGACGAGGCTGAAGAGTCATATGTGCTGTGCAGGAAGCAAGCGATGGACGAGCAGTCCTTGCCTGGAACCCAGAGGTTGGAGCTTCCGGTGTCTAGAACAACCTTGAAGGTCTGTGGGGGAGTTCCGATGGAGATCTCAGAGAAGTCTGTCCTGGCGGTTAGCACTCATTCACTGATGTGGCTGGCTGGGGTAGAAACATCACATCAACTATCAAAAGAGAGAAACCAAAAACATACACTGTGCGTTGAGGAAGTTGTCGATGAGGACGTTGTGTCCAGACTCAGCTTCGATGGGAGTCTGCTCCTTGAACATCTGCTGCTCATGCTGTTCTGGGCGGATGCCCATGTACTTCTGGCCGAGAGACTTGATCTGGACGTCGATGTCGGCATGTTCCTACCAACGGTATCTATTAGCATCTGGAGGAATGAAAATACAGCTACTCCAAGCTAAGAAAGATCGAGAGTGTTGCAATGACTTACAAGCTGTTCCTTGAGGGAGACCTTCTTGAGCTTCAGGCTGTGCAGCTTAGCAGAGGTACAGCCCAGAAGGGTCGCACCCGCAAGCAAGAGAGAGCCCTTCATGGTAGCTCAGGAGAGGTGATAATACTAGACAGTAGGCTCTTCGATGGTGATAAAGCTGCTCGACGGGCGGCGTTGATGAGATGTGATGCTGGCGGGAGAGCTGAAGCGATGGAGGTTGATGGTGAGGTTGGAGGTTGGATGTTTGAGGTTCCCCGGAAAGAAGAGGAAGAAGAAAAGATGGGCGATGACGCTGCTCACGTGAGCGTTGGCGCTGCCCAGGCTGCCGCCAATCACCACTATGACGTGGATCACTGCCAGGCACGCTTTTTTGTTAAGGCTACTACTCTGTACACACACAGGATTACAAGACAGCTACGGGACAATGGAGATGGCGACAGATGGCTACATCAGGACGACAGGACACAGACGAGAACGCTTGGATTCAACTCTCTAATGGTACAGCATCATGCGAAGCCGGCTACTCTGGCCTCAGCTTAGCGGTAGAAGTCGAACCTACACAGGCGGAAAAAGAGGACTTGTGTTAGCCTGGTTGGGATGGAAATAGGTGGAGTAAGAAAAATACATACTTGTCAGAGTCCTGTCCTCCCTTGACCTGGCTGGAGTAAGCATCCTCAAGGTCGGACTGGATAATGTTATATCTGTTCTTTCGCACAGCACGCAGACCAGCCTCCTGCATGATAGCTGCGATGACAGCCCCAGAGAGGGGGTCGTTGCGGACAATGAGCGAGTCGAGGTCGACCTCCGGCGACAGCGACATCTTGCCGGCAATAGTAGTAAAGATTAGGCGTCGTTCTCGTCGATCTCGCAACGACGGGAACTCAATCTTACGGTCAAGTCGACCAGGACGAAGCAGGGCAGGGTCAAGCGTGTCCGCTCGGTTGGTGGCCATGATGACCTTGACGTTGCTGGTTTGGTCAAAGCCATCCATCTGGTTGAGCAACTCGAGGAGGATACGCTGGACTTCTCTGTCTGCACCTGTCTGGGCATCGAAACGTTTCGTGGCAATAGCGTCGATCTCGTCGATGAAGATGATAGCTGGCGAGTTTTCGCGGGCCATCCGGAAAACATCACGAACCATGCGAGGGCCTTCACCTAGGTATTTCTGTACAAACTCGGATCCTACTACTCGGATGAAGTTGGCCGTTGTGCTGTTGGCTACTGCTTTGACCAACATTGTCTTTCCAGTACCCGGTGGACCGTATAGCAGTACACCGCGAGGTGGGTCAATACCTGCAAACCTATTAGTACGAATACACCGACAAACCTGATATATGTAGCATACCAATTTGCTTGTAAAGATCGAGATGCGTAAGCGGTAGCTCGACAGCCTCCCTGATCTCCTGCTTCTGCATGTCCAAACCTCCGACGTCCGCATACGTTACGTCCGGTTTCTCATTTGCTCCAAGCATGGCAATGGATGAGTCTGCCTCTGGAGGAAGAATGTCAACCAGTGAGTTGGAGTGTCGGTGGAGAGCAACGGAGGAGGACGGCTTCAGCTTCTCGCGGTCGAGAGTCGAAAGGATACGGACGACATAGTTGGAGCCTGTTGACGACTGGACGATACCGGTACTTCAAAGAAAGAGTGATGTTAACACCAGTTTCTTCTTCAGGGGAAAATAACAGGGAACGCACTTCTGATCAATAGCCTCCATGAACTGGCCAATAACCAAAGGTACACTTTGGATACGCTTAATCTCTTCCTGTGCCCGGACGAGCTCCCGCTTAAGACTCCTAAAAAATGCAGTCAGTATCAAGTACGTCTTCTCACTCGATGATTTCGGCATGATTGCCGCTAACCTCTGCTCATCCTTGATGTATTCTTCCTGTAGCTGTATATACCTATCCGGAAGAGTCATAATGTCAGCCTCCTTCCCAAACATAGCCGCAACCAGTTACTTGAGTCATACTCTAGGTGTCTCTGATATCGCTTCAAGATGGAATATCCGTCTTCATCATCGTTTGTCGAGCCCTCTAGCGGATCGATATCTGGAATCGCATCGTTGAGGGTGGTTTTTGGTAGTGAGGGAGCCCCGAGAGGCGTATCAACGAGAACACCGGCCATGCTAGCAAGCCTAGAAGAAAGGCGTAATATGTATGTAGATAGAAGATATATGTAAGCGTTGTTGTCTCGAGCGTAGCTCTCCTGCTGCAAATTGTTTTCTGGCTCTGCTTCTGTCTGCTTCTTCTGCTTCTGCTCGTCTTGCCGTTCGCGCCTCCGAAGCTCCAACTCAACTTTGGATGCCAAGAATCACGTGGTGCCTTTTTCCCCCTTACCTAACCAGCCATCTATCAACAACACCAACAACTACAACAAACAACAACAACAAAAAGGTTGAAGTCGAAGCTCTGCGATGGAAATATCTGCCACCAGATATTATATATCTGATATTCATTATGTTGAATTGAGCCGTGGACCAAGTTGGCAGCGTTGTTTCATCTGGGTTTTGACACTCTGAAGTCAAAATATCTGTCCGAAGCAACGATAGGTACTACCCTCTGAGTTCCAACACAATTTCCCAAGATCTATCAGAAAACCCAGAGCTACCTCGTTTTCCCAGAAGCTTAGAAATCGAACACATATCGGCAGATGCTGGGGTGATCACCATCGTTTAGTGACTTTTGAAAGCCACTGCGACTCTTCAGTTCAATACAGTGCAAACTTTGATACCGTTATCCTTCACTACCATAACCTTGAAGCCCTGGCCTATATATACTATTCCTTAGCCTGAGCACTATAAGATTCCCGCTCAACTATCAGTCGAATACCTATCACACATTCCGCTTAATAGGCTTTCTAAACATCTAATTTCATTGTATCTGAAGTTACAAGAAATAATAAGAGAAAAGAAACACAGACTGTGGCACAGAAGACGGTTTTCCTATTAATTTATGCTTATACCACCCGTATACCAGAGGTATATATTGTTACTACCTGCTTGCTCCCTATACATGCAATGGGGGGCTATCGCTCAAGCAAGAGACCTGTGCACGTCTAACACCGCCGCTGAAAATATACAGGTATGGTTTAATCGGATATGAAACTTCATACATGCTAATGCAATACCTATTTCCCTCGATCTCCATAGCTACACCTCTCTTCAATTTGCAGCATTTGAGCTGTATGGTGATATTTTATCCACTTGAACGAATAGATACACGTTGGGAGTGTATTTATTGTCTATAATGAAGAACACACGGCTCGATTACTGTTTATAACCGCACTTATCGCTCTGCCTCGCCTTTTACGTCTCCATATGGATGGCCATCCGGTTTTCGTTGTTGCCGGATTAGTTATAAGTATCCTAATCTGATGGAAATTCATCCAGTGTCTGCTAAGAAATAAATTGATCAATGAACCAGACTTAGCGGCGGTTAGACTAGAAGGGATGACAAATCCAAGGCTGATCGCCACGAATACTGCTTTGACTTCCTTGCCTACGTGACCGAACGAATTAAACCTCCTCGGATTGCCGCACCTGATCATCGAGGACACAAATTCTGCAATGATAACTACTATCAAAAGAAAGCCTCTGCCTTGGAAAACGAC
>NW_003315332.1:0-39565 GCF_000151505.1 Trichophyton verrucosum HKI 0517 | reverse complement strand
AAACTTCATGCATGTCGCCAACGACACGGGCCCTTTTCCCCGTAACATCTAAGCTTGTCGCAGAATGGAGGACACAAACAGCAGTACGCTCGTGGATTGGCCGGCCAGTTTCGTTCGGCAGGGGTTGGTTATACACGCACGCTACACCTAACTCCAGAGTGACAACTTTACATATATTCCAGATACAACTTACGATGCAGGCAAACAGACCTGGCCTCGACGGAGAACAGATGATAACGGAATATTTTACGACCCAAAAGTCAAAAATAGTCAACATGACAAGAGCATACGGAGGGGCTGTCTGATCCTATCCATCTATCTGGCTTCGGAGTAGCTACACTAAGTAGACTCAACCCTGCGAGGTTGGTTAGTCAACTGCCTGCCTGGGCACTGGTAGTGAGGGCATCGAATGGCTATCTAACAGCCCGTGGAATGCGCCGAGCTATCAACCAGCACAAAGCGGAAATCGACATCTATCAACATCGACAACTCAATCAGGCAACGCCAATAACTGCCCAAAATAGTCAACTATATTACTTAGGACCCCAAAGAGTCATCATCGTCGACCAAAGCAGGACAGGCCAGGAAGACAGTCTCAAACAATGCATGAAACACTTGACGCCCGTCTGTCTGCACGATGTGATTGGGCCTGCATCTTCCCTTCACGCTTGACCAGCAACGAATGATCTCACCCGCAAGGCCTGCATCTTCAGATTGGCGCCCTCACCTGCATCCAGAGCAGGCATGATTTGGCCACTGTGGATCACGTCTTCTTCTGCTTCCCTTTGCTTTTTCCGCCTTCGCTCTCTCTTCGCTCTGCTCGCCCTGTGAAAAGAAGAAAAGAGGAGGATTTGCTGCTATTCTTGTCAGGGGCCCTTGTAACATCATCGCAGATGTGAGCGCGTATTCTTGAACGCAAGAGGTCAGACCAGCTTCCCGCCCATGGGTTGCTTCCTCGAAATAGAACGCTTGCGTTGATCCATGGCTGGCGGTTAGGTGCTCAGCGTCCTCTCTCGGCCAGTCGTTTGTCATGGGCGAGCTCACGACGGGACCGCTAACGCATCAGCAACCGCCGGGCCCAGGGGTGGACGACGGGAGACAGGCAGAAGACAGCCTTTTCTTTGCCTCTCGAAGGTTCATGCTGTCTTTCCCCAAGAGGCGCTGTGAGGGTATATATTCATGCACCACACACTCCCCTCCTTGCCTCCTGATCTCTCTGCCTCCTCCATTTCTTTTATATCACTAAAGCAGGTTCTCTTGTATTATTTTCTTTCCGTTCTCCTCCTTCGCTCTCTTTGGTTGCTTCTTCTTCACGAGAACTAACCACATGCCTATTCCCTCCCTCCTTTTGCCCACACATACATAATATTGCATCAGAAGGCGTTTGATACGTCTCACGAGTCTCTTTACCTTTATCCATCTTTTATACATTTATTAGATCTCATTTTCCCCCATACCACATAAAAGCATTTTGCATTTTGGTTTTTGGTTTTTTTGGCCCTGGGTTTATCATCGTCGACTTTACTGTCCGCTGTATCTGGAATACTCCGCCGGCCGTCGGTTACACTTCTTGCAGAGATCTGAATAAGCCAGCGACTTTACCCCCTGCTTCTGCTTCGACGAGGCGTCCATCGAGACCTGGCGACGGAAAATCCGTCTTTGCTCTTCTCAGCTTGTCTGGACATCTGAGTAAGTGCTGCCGACCCCTGGCGTTTGCATGCATTCCTTTTCACTTTTTTTTGCCCCCATCACGGCCGGCCGACGGACAACCCCATACATCTACATGCAGGCATGCGGACTACCCCCTGTGTGGCTGTCGGCCGGCCGCCTCTTCTTGCATGCATTCTCATTCATCCTTTGAGCGCCGGCATAACTAACAGATGCAGCAGAATAACATCATCGATCCGCCATTACTTGCTACTTTATTTTACTTTACACCGCGACTCTCTACGGGTTGCCCTTTATTAGCCTGTCTGCTTTATTCCGCTGGCCGGAATCCCCTGAAAGCACAAAACTGCTAAGCTTCTTTAATTTACAACATTATATCCATTTCCAACTCGAACAACCCCCCTTTATCTTCCTACCACTCTACATCTAACGATACCGGGTTGATCTCAAAAAAAAAAAGAGGGACGCATTTTACGAGCAATACCAACTACTCCTGCTTCTACTCCTGATATCAAAATGGCGAAGTCCAACGTTGCTCTTAACCGTGCAGCTCTCAACGAGTTCATTTCTATGCCGGTTTCATGCGAAATGATATCTTACTTGGCTAGGCAATCATCTATGGTTATTAGATGCGAGGACCGTGCTATTCGAGGACCAGTCACCCAGCAAGGAACTCTCACACCGCCAGCGTCTCCCGATCTCAAGGCAGCTGACGAGCCTCATCTTCCTCCCCTGCCACCATTGGAGTCGTTTATCTTCTCTCTTGTTACCCGTTCTCATGTCGAGGTCCCTACTCTCATGACATCTCTTGTCTTCCTAGCACGTCTAAAGAACAAGCTACCGCCAGTGGCCAAGGGCATGCGATGCACTTCCCATCGTATCTTCCTCGCTGCTCTCATTCTGGCTGCCAAAAACCTCAACGACTCGAGCCCAAAGAACAAGCACTGGTCCAGATACACCCTGGTCAAAGGCTATGAGGGTTTCGGCTTCTCCTTGCCAGAAGTCAACCTGATGGAACGCCAACTTCTCTATCTGCTCGACTGGGACACCCGTGTCAACGAGGAGGACCTCTTCATCCACTTCGAGCCCTTCCTTGCTCCCATTCGCAGCCACATCCAGGCTCAATGTGACATGGAGATGGAGCGTGAGCGTGAGCGTGAGCGTGAACGAGAGCTTGCCGTACGTGCAGCTCTAGCTCAAGCATCTCGTGACCAAAGCCCTGCTCGTGGCCCTAGTGACTATGGTATGCAGGCCGGCATCTACGATTCTCCCCGTTCAATCGCGGACAATTCAAGTGACCGCATCGCTCGTCATAAACGTCGGCAATCCCTGCAGCGATCGGGTCGCTCTATTTCCCCGCCTTCTGTCCTCGACCTGCCTGCTCTCGGTCATGCCGACTCCAACCACGGCTCCTCGTCCCGATCTTCCAGTTTGGCTCCCAGCTCCCGAGGAACGCCGGCCAGCATCAACACTGCCTCATCCTTCCATGAGGTTGTTGTTGCCGACGGTAGCACGAGCCCTAGCTCTTCTCACCTGGCCTATAGCTATGTCGACATCCAGATGATGCGCCCCAAGCCCAAGAGTCATGCGATCCACTTCCCAACCGAGATACAGCCACAGAAACGTGCAAAGACCGCAGGATCAGCCACCGGAGGAATCATTTCTAGATTCTTCGGCAAGGCCCGTCCCGTCATCTAAACCTGAGATTCCTTTTTGTTCCTTTTCCTTAATTTTCCTTTGTCAAACCATACCAACCTCCTACCATCCATTTCCGACTCCTCATTCATACATCTCATTCCTACATCCCCAACACACTCCGAGCTGGACTCGTTAAACATCCAGCTGCCCATTACCATGGCATGAGCACAGAACACAGGCTCTGATCTGGCTTTCCTATCATATTTTCCTATCTTTTTTTTTTTTCCCTCTTTGTTTTCCCAGCTAATGTACTCTGGTGACATGCATCTAAAAGGCGCTGATTTTTGGGGTTTCATGCATTTTTCTCATTCGTTTCGTCGTTTTTTAGAGCAACACTCGCTTTCTAGTGCTCTTTGACCGAACATCCGTGGATGTCTACGTGTTTAGCATTACTACACTCTTTCCTTGGTACACTTCTTACAGATTTAATAGGTAATCTGATCTAGATGAAGTGATGAAGTTTTCTGCTCTAGCTTGCCTTGTTTTACATTTACAGATGCACCTGACCAATCGATTGCATGGCTCTGGTGCTGGTCGTCTTTTTGGGAAGAGTGTTATATATATAACCGTATAAATGTTGTATATCTCTAGAAACCCTGTAGCCTCTTTGGTTCCGTGAAGGTAACTAGCAGGGCCATGTATATAGTTGGTTGCCTTTTTGAATGAAATAGCATCCTTTGTCGTTGGATATATCTTGGATATCATGGCTATCGGTTCTATTGGTGCAGTTGAAAAAACTCTTTGCAACGGCACTGGTCCGCAGTATCGAAGCATGCGGTGGCCGTATAGACATGGTCGAAGTATAGACCCAGCCCCTGTTTGCCCCCAAGAGCTGCCGCAACCCGTCACAGCCCTCCATGGTCGTTTGTAGGCGGTCTGAAGCCTGCAAGATGACTGATGTACTCAAGGATCAGCGGCTTAACAATGATGAGACAGGTCATTCTGGTGATGGTCCCCCAACGGTAGGGCTCAATAAAGAGACGAACATGAAACTTGGGTATTATGGTCCGGGTATATTTTTGCAGTAGTAGTTGTTGTTGTACAATGTGTCTAGAATACAGTGTAAAAGATAGAAAAAAAAAAGTTCAAACAGCCTTCGCTATGGCTATCCCATACGCTCAACACCTGCCCGAGAGTGTCACATTAGCTTACCCGAACAGCATAGAATGTAGTAGGGGAGAGAAGAAGAACAAATTGCATACCACGGCCAACTAATAAGCCTTAAAATCATCCCGCCACGCCGCGTCCAATCATGGGTAATTTAACGCTGATATATCTGAACATCAACCCTCATGCAACTTTTTATGAAGAATTGTTCTTGTGTTCAATTGGCAGGCTCATGCCGACTCTCCTGGCAGTCAACCGGACTCGTTCTTCCTGGTCCATGTCCGCTCCGGGGTTATATCGTTCCAGCAGCGTAACATACTGTCTCTGGGCCTTGACATATTGCGCAAACTGTTCTGCTTCTTCCAGCTGCGCCCGAGCAGCGTCGGCGTCGGCGGGTGCGGTAGAAAGGTGCTGGCGGATCTTGGTCTGGAGGGGAGACGGCGAGCAGCGCGGCCGGGAAGGCAGCTCGCGTAGTATGGCCCGGTACACCGAGCGAGTCCTCGCTGGCACGTTCGTCATGCTGACTGAGCTGGCTTGATCTTTCTCCTCCGTCTTTCTCTCTCTCTTCGTCTTTCTTCGTCTTGTTTGTTTCTTTCCTTCGTTCGACTTTTTGGCAGGTGAAAGTTATATTTAAAAGAGCACTGGAAAGAGCGCAGCGGCTTGGCGAGGCTCTTAAAGCGGCGGCATGAATCGACCGTTTTTTTTTTTTCCTTCCTTTTTTACCTTTTCGCCAGCACAAAAAGACGGCGACGACGAGGGATGCATTGGAAGCAGATCCAGGCAGAGGCCGTCGTGAGAGGAGGAAGAAGAGGAAGAAGAAGCTCAGCTGTACCTGGGTCATGAGGCGGAGCTGATGGCCGTGTCGTGTCAGGTCTGCTCCCGGGAGCAAGCAAAGTACCGGTGTCCAGCTTGCGGCGTGCAGAGGTAGGTCCTCCCCGGGCAAGACGACGAAGACGAAAAGACGAAGAAGACGAAGCTGAATCTACGGGTGTATACTAACTATTGCCTGTCATAGCTGCTCTCTGGCGTGTTCAAAGGCTCATAAGACGAGCTGCTCTCCAGTTGCACAAGATCCTGCGTCCCAAAACGCTGATATACTGGGAGACGACAATGCGGTGACCGTCAACGACGCCGAAGCCCCAGCTACCTCTACGTCTACATCAGCTGCTACTGGCATTGCCACAGCTACGGGGCCTGGGCAATCGAAAGAGAGATTCTCCAGTCTTGAGAATTCGCCCAAGCTCCAGGAGTTATGGAGTCGATTCCCGAGATTCCGGGCTCGGTTGCGGGAGATTTACAGTCTAACACTGGAAGAGGAGTGGGTTGAAGAGGCGAGGCTGGACAACAGCAACGGACGGGGGCGCGGACGAGGACGCGGGCGAGGCAGGGGGTCACATTCGTCCAGAGGGAGGAACCGAGGCCCCTGGACGGCGGAGAAGGGCTTCAACCGCGGACTTGGAAGGGTTCGCAAATGGCGAGAAGCGTGTGACGACGATGGCGGTGCATCGAGACACGCCACCGGCGGAGCTGAGGATGAGGCATTTCGACGCTTTATTGCTCTTGTTATTGATATGGATATGGATAGGAATATGAGTAATAGGGGTCACGATATGGAAGCAAAAACAGGAACCGGCTAAGCGGCGCGTTACTCTAAAGACTGGCTGAGGCGAAAAAGCTACCAACCTGCCGGGATGTGCGCACCGTTTATGGTTTATGGGAGGTACCCTTAGGAAGACCGATCGCACCGTGTGCAGCCTGCGTACGCTCTCTTTACGTTTATACAGACAACTGACTGCTTAAATCCTGCAGATCGTGGGGTGTTATGAGAATGTTTAAAAAGGGAAAAAAAAGGTGTGTATGTGTGATCCTATACATAGCCTCACTCTTTCGCTTCTCGCCTTGGAAGAATGCTGTTACTTGGACAAGAAAATGAGAGTCCCATCCGATTGGACATGGCCTCGTCGAGACATGATCTGTCGTCTGACGCTGACATACAGAAGCGAAGGGGTCCGTTATTATTCGGGAGCGGAGATGCTGATCCCTTATATCCAGTTCCCAGGACAAGGACCTGCAGATGTGATCTCTTTCGTCACAAATGGCCCCTTTGGTCCTACCACACCAAGTGTACATACAGTATACAGACGAGTTGACACACCCACCCATTCTCTTGCTCCCCGCAAGTTTGCTAGATGGGGATCCATCCGTCTCAGGGGAGGGGAGTAAACGAATAACAAACCCGTCGAGGACCCGAAACACAGGTACCTTTTTTCTTCTCTAGCATGGTTTGAAACGCCAATGAATATAGATACAGGGGGTCCAACGGTCAAATGGAACTTCCCATTCTACACTGGGACAGTCACGAATTAGAGGGCAGATGGGCCTTCGATCTGGAGCCGAAGAGTGGGACGGCGGTTGGCTAGCTGCTTAGAAGACGGGGCGAGGCTCTGGGACTCGTCTATCCCGAACTGTCGACTCCACGGAGTCAACATCTCTGCATAAACAGACTACCGTCCAAGGCCACAAGACCATGAAGAAAGGAAACGAAAACAGGGCCAGCGTTTACCAAGAATAAGCTCGAAGCAGGCGACTCGCTCTCCCCTGGCCGCACAGCCTGGCAGCTGAACGCAAGCTGAATGGAAGGGTCCTTCCCCTCTGTTGCACACATTATCTCCGCCGGGCTGACCTTTGCCTTCTGTTGCCCCTGGCAGGATGATGGATGATGATGGATGATGCTGATATGAAAAGGCGTCTTGCCACCACTCGATCTATATTTTTTGTCTTATATTGCTATTATAACTCTACAGCATGACCAGGATTACTCCGTACGAAGCAGAAGACGAAGAAATTATATTAAGAGCGCCGGAGAAGCCCTCAACTCTATCCTCCCTGGCGAAATGCTACCTGTCTGATGTATGCGCAGCCAGCCAGCATTACCGCCTGTAGATCAAACGTAGACAAAACAGACAGCAGGCAAAACAAGCCCGTAGATACGATAGCAAGGCAAGGCCCCAGACACTGCCAGAGACGCAGAGACGCAGAAACGGCGAGAGACCTGTGAATGCGAGAGAGAAAAAAAAAGCAAAGAAGCGAGACGAGAGACAGGCCGAGATGTCCTTCCAGCGTTTTCTGCTTCTTGTTACAGACGAGGAAGAAAAAAAAAAAAAAAAAAAAAAAAAACAAACATCCTGGAGCGTCTGCTGTCTCACTAAGTAAAAAAAACCCCCATCATCGATCTGCTGCGTCGTTCGCCGCTCGACTCCGGCCTGGCATCTCGACTCTATCTGTCGATTTCTAGTCATATATATATACGCACCTCCGATCAGCCGTTCTCGCTCTCTCCCGCCTGTGTCGACCCTGCCTGCGACGTTGTACCGGTCAAAACGCGGTGTTGCTTGTCTCCAACGCAGGGAAAAGGAAGAAGAAGAAGAAGAAGAAGAAGAAGAAAACACAAAACACAACAGGAACAACTGCCGCCGCCGCCGCCGCCTGCTGCATCTTCTGCTTGCTTGTTATCTATCACCTGGGTTTGCCTCCGTCGTCCCGCGAGAGAGCAGCAGCAAGCAGCAGCAGCAGCCGGCACACGGGAAGCGACTCTCAATTCGGCGGCTGGCGATGACGAGCGAGCATCACTCGCAGTAGAACAGCGCCGGGCTGGCTTAGGGGAAGAAAGACGACTGCATTGAAGACTCCTGCGGGAGACATGCAGCAGTGATCCCGTTGCCCCCTGCCATCAGACGGGCTGCGTTGCGACGAGCACACGCAGAGACAGACAGATACAGCAGAAACAGCAGAAGACCAAAGACGGACAGACAGACAGGAAGACCGACAGGAAGACGGCGAGAGAGACGCAGAGAGACTGCGCGCGCGCGAGAGAGAGAGAGAGAGAGAGCTCTACCTCAAACGCCTTCTGTCTCACACACAGACACCCACTCGAACCCATAACATACCTCTATATTATATATAACATATATTAAATTATATATATAGTATATATATTATGTCCGCCTCCTCCCTGAACCTCGCCAGGACACGGTCAACCAGCGCTGGGCGTGATGGTCTCCCTTCCGCACGTCCAGCTCGCCCGCCGCTCCAGAACCGAACATACTCGGCCCCCGTGGGCAAGCTGCACCTCCAGGCCGGCCGTTCGGGCAAGCAGGACGCCGCTGGGTTTACGGCAATCGCAGAGAACGAGGCGACGATGACGGGTCAGGAACCCGAAGACAAGGAGAAGGAGAAGGACAGCTCGGAGGAGGTATGCGAGATATTTTCAGATCTTTCTTCCCCCGGATGTGATATCCCGATGGTGTGCTCTTTTTGTCTGCTCCTCTCTAGCTCCGGACAGGGACTGCCCGAGGGCATTGGGGCAATGCGAGATCTATAGACAATATATATCCCCCTCGAGAGAGACCCCCCCGGCTAACTTAACGGCGTGTATAGGCTGCTACGTCTGGACACCAGCTGCCGCAGGTGAATCTAGCAGTGGTGGGAGCTGCGGGCGTGGGCAAGTCGACGTTTGTCAAGTGCGCGCTCGACCTGAAGCAGACGCCGCTGGTTCGGTCCTCGATCAAGAAGATGTCCATGGACGGAGCTATCTACGTGGTCCGGCTGCTGGAAATCGCCATCCACAAGATCACCCTGGACGACCGCGGCCGCATCGTGTGGCCCAAGTGTCTGGGCGAGCAGGCGCTGTCTCCCATCGACGGGGTTCTCTGCCTCTTCGATTCGACCGATCTCCGCAGCGTGTCCCAGTACCCACAGGTCCTTGGTAAGACCCAGCCTCTCCCTCGGTGTCGGTGTCGGTGTCGGTGTCGCTCTCGCTTGTTTGTTTCTTTTCTTTTCTTTTCTTTTTTGCCCTTCTTTGCGTCGTTTGTTCTGCCTGGATTCCGCCGGGTCATCAGCGCTGCTGGTACAACTGCTGAACGGACGGAATATTATTAGATGCCCTTCGGAAGTCGACCAACATCCCTTTCCTCGTGATAGCCTGCAAATGCGATGGCCCTCAGAATGAATCCCAGCAGGACCCTTTAACCCTGGTGCAAGCATGCCGGTCACTACTGGGGTTGAAGGTGCAGAGAATCTCCGCCAGCCATCCAGAATCCCACAAGAAGTGCATCTCGACCATCCTACGAGCCATCATCATGCGCAGTGCTGGTATGTCCAGTCCTCTTTTTCTTCCTCTTCTTCTTCTTTTCCCCCCTCCTTCTCTTCTTCCCCTGCTCTGCTTGTCGTCTGTTTGTCCCTCCCCTTTTGTGTATATGTATGCGTCTGGGAAGAAGAAAAGAAGACAAACACCCACTCACTATGGACGGTATTGGACCCCGTCTTCCTTCTCTCTCCAATTCACCACGAGCCAGACACAGCCTGGAAGGCGAACATTCCAACCAAAGAGCGTCTGCCTCTGCCTCTGCCTGCCCGCCCTCCGTTTGTTCTGGCTCCCCTCGGGGCTTTTGCTGCTTCATCCCCCCTGTCTATCACGCTAAACTCGCTCCCGGCTTTCTCCACCCACGCCTCGCACCGCCCAAAAAGAAAAGAAAAGAAGAAAAATGCGAAGACGAGGAAAGACGACGAGGCAGGAGAAGAAGAACTCTGCGCTATCCCCCTGCTCTGGCTCTTATGAGTTCGAGTTTGCCGGCCAGAGTCGAGCCTTTAGTCCTTCTGCTCGTCTTCTGCTTCTTTTTTTTTTACTCTTTCCCTCCCCCCTGTTCTGGTTGCAGCCGACTTTTTCACCACCTCCCCTTTCTTCTCCAAGCATGATATATTCTCTTCAAAGCGTCCGCCCCCTGAACCGCTCTCACGCTGTCTTGCCGCACCGGCTGACGTCTCAATGCTCTCCCTTGCAGATGTAGCCTCTTCTACGACAGATCGCTTGCCTCTCTCCGCCTCTTCCTCTCCGAATCTCGCACCGTCCGGCAGCAGCAGCAGCAGCAGCAGCAACAGCAGCACTACTCTACTACTTCGCCAACCTGTCCCCCGCAATCGACCTCATACACGGGCAAGCTCCGAGAACCCCAGACCATCGACCAGCGACACCATCAGGTCTGACCGATCCGGCGGCGGCGGCGGTGGCCACGCCGATACGTTCAGCAGTTCGACTTTGGCCCCTGGCGCTCACGGCGGTTCGAGATATGCCCGTAGTAATTCCCAGCCCGTGCCGCCAAGAACACCACCCGGGAGTACGATATCAAACCGCAGCGCCTCAGAAACCATCGTCGAGGATTCGCCTCCGGGCAAAGCCAGGTATCGAAACCTGAGGACCACTTGGAGGCACAGCTCCGGCTCAGACGCCTTCAGCAGCTTCCTTGATATGGACGATGAGCTGGACGACTCAAGATCCGCCGGAAGCCCTTCAAGTCAGACGCAGCCAAAGGAGAAACAGGATGACACCGGCTGCACGCTTGACGAGTTGGTCGACAGGCTGCTCTCCTTGCCCTTGTCCAAACAGGATGCAAAATTCCCCGCCATCTTCCTCTGTCTCTATCGGAAATTCGCTACTCCCTTTCAAGTCTTAACTGCCATCATCACACGCTTCGAGCACATCAACTGCAGCCGATCGCCGTTGCTCACCCGTCACGCAGACCAGCTCAGATTCCTAAACGTCCTCGCACAATGGGTTTCGGAGTACCCCGGAGATTTTGCTGGAGCCAAAACCCGGAGGCTACTGATCGAGTTCATTGCCTCACTCGAGAAGAATATCGTCTTCGCCTTTGCTGCAAAGGAGATGAATTCCTACCTCGAAAAATTTGTGGAAGACGATGACTTATGCTGGGCTTACACCGACGAGGACTCTTTACCCGATTCTACCGACCCGTTTGTGGATACAACCTCAAACCGCATGTCCCAGTCCATGGGTAACTTCAACATCAGCGACATGGACCTCGACCTCTCCTCGCAAAACTCCAACCTCTCCACCACTTCCAGTGCAGACAGGGCCGGCAGCATCTCCAGCCAATCTTTTCGAACCCTGCTTACCGTTGAATCCGCCCAGCAGGAAGCCCAGAAACTCGAGCTTGTGCCGCGGAATCTTCTAACAAAAACCCAGTGGCGCATATTCATGGACATCCCCGACGAAGAATTTGCCCGGGAAGTGACCCGGATGGACTGGATCATGTACAGTTCCTTCCGGCCGCGCGAACTTATTCGACATGTCAGCTTGTCTGGTCCGAATAAGGGGAAATCGTCGGCATACCTAGAAAATGTGAACAGGATGATCAAATCGTTTAATCACCTAGCCTTTTTTGTCGCTAGTATGGTACTGCTTCGAGACAAGGCAAAACACCGAGCCCAGGCGCTGGAGAAGTTTATGAATATATCATTGGTGAGTTATTACGGGCTTCCGTTCGTCCAGGCTCACCCCCTTTTTATTATTTTCCTTTCGTTGCTCCATCCCTTTCCATATACAAGTTGTTCTCGGCTAATAGGAATTTTTCCATATCAAAGAAACTCCGCCAACTTAACAATTATAATGCGCTAGGCGCAGTTATTGCAGGGTTGAATGGAACGCCGGTTTCACGGCTATCACAGACTCGCGAACTAGTCCCTCCAACCCTACAGAAGCAATTTATGAGTGTAGTTATACTCATGAGTACTGAAAAGAGTCATTTTGCATATCGACTCGCATGGGGAAACTCCTTCAACGAAAGAATACCGTTCCTACCCCTCCACCTTCGCGACCTGGTGTCTGCAGAGGAGGGTAATAAAACTTTTGTCGGCGCGAACAACGACCGAATTAATTGGCGGAAATTCGAGGTGATGGGAGACGTCATTCTCTCCATCCAACAAAGCCAGAAAACTTCATTTCCCACGTATACCAAGCATGATATCACCCAATGGTTGATCCTCGAGGCGAAATTTGCAGGAGATGAAGAGGTTAGTTGTATCTGCCCTCCCCTCACCCTATAAGTACCATACACATTGATACTGACGGCACCCTGAAGGAACTCTACAGCCGGAGCATGCAAGTGGAAGCATCCGCTAGCGGCATCCCGGATCCAGGACGCAAACGGTTTGTATGGAGACGACCTTGAACTGATGATTGTTATGATAGTAATGTCCTTGATACGATCTATTATTTCTTGTAATAGAGTGTCAATATGGCCCGCCAACACACTTGATACAATTTACAATTTCCAGCGTTGGCTCATTTATCCGGGTTGGTTAGGAAAGGGAGGGATGTGGTTTTTACTCGTCAGGAGGAAATATTCTATTTTCATCACCACCACCATCATCATCATCATTTTACATTCCTCATATACCTAAATTAATGCCTGACATATTTCTTCCTCCGTTCTTCCTCCCCCGCCCATCCTTCTGTACTTTGGTTTCAGCCATACTCAAAGCAGATCTACCCCTGCCTATCTCCCCTTTTATATTGTTTGGTTTTCCACCTTGGTTGCCGTCCCGTCTGGACTGCCTTTACCTGTATTATTGTATACCCATATTTATGAACTGTGAAAAAAACTGCCTTCTACATGAGCTTCTATGTGTGATTTTCAAATGGACGTTAGGGGGTTTCTTTTATACGGACAGACATGTATGGATCCCCGCGTTGCTACAGGTGAATTTGTAAAGTCCTTGTGGTAATAATATATTGCAATTTACAAAGAATACAAAAAACGGTGATTACGCACTAACATCAACAGCCACAATGAGTAACTAAAGGAGCCATCCTGCCCTGAGTGTAAATGTGACGGTCAGCCAGGAAGTTGATAGCCCTTCTATTTATAGAGGTGCCACAGGAGTTAATAAGAATCAGCAGGTCAACATGACCTCATAATGGCACCAGAATGGTTCTTTCCTAGCCAATGTACAGGGACCCTAGGTCTTGATCCTCCAGATTCCATCGCCTTAGGGTATCAACCCAGCATAAGCAATACTGCTCATTTTTACGGCTCTAACGTAGTAAAATGTGAAGCCGTGTGCGGACGCTCAACGAAGCCAAATGAGGAGTACTGTTTTATGGACGTGTAATATGAGGCCTGTGCATGCAAGAAAGTCTACAGGTCATATCAACAATATCAGCGTCCGTCAACATCGAGTGCCTTGGCTGCTGGTATTCAGTGGTATTGCCTAAAGCTTTCTCCATAAGCAAGACAGGAGAACGAAATCCGTCAGAAGATAAATATATCCAAACTTTCCCCTGAGGTTCTGTAAATGCAGGAGTCTCCATTTCAAGTATTCCAACCATATGTTGACTGTTCGTTTTGAAGACCGTCTAAATGATGATGATCTTTCTGCTACCATATAAAATAGTAGACCGATGACATAATCTTATGCCCAGGCCCGGGCCCGGGCGGTACCACATCACGTGCACATAGGATCGTCATTATAATTTCCTATTACAGAATTAGAAGGCATAAAGTTTCGGATGGAAGAATTATTAACCTTATTATTAATGCTGAACGTCAAACTTCCTGCGGGCCAAAGAAAAGCTTTGAATTTGAAGACTCACTTCAACTCCCCGGATTTTCTACTGCTATTCACATCACCAGCAACGAGAGTGAATTACCATGGCATCACGGCCTCTGTCCCGTGTGCTTTCCAGGGCAGTGTCTAGCCCCTTGTCGGCCTCGAGACGGCAGAGCCCTCAGCTATCGTTACGATGGCTTTCGAGCGCAAGTAGACCTCCGATGGTTGTGCTGGCGCATCACCGGCCAACCTTGCAACGACATCACCAGCCTGTTACCCAAGGACGTACCGGCGTTCCTTCGGATAGGCGAACTATATTCATTGAGACGGATACCACTCCCAATGCCGATGTGAGTGCCATGTACCTCTTTATACCGATGCAAGCTGTGCTACTCGGAACTTTGATCTAATCCTTTTCGTTTATACTAGGCTCTCAAGTTCCGGCCTAACCACCCTGTCCTTCCTGAAGGCTTTCCGGTTTCCTTCCTTGAATACCTAACCCCACGATCTACCCTACAACCACCATATCCATCTCCTCTAGCGGCAAAGCTTCTCAACGTTGACGGTGCCGTATCGGTGTTTTTCGGCTCGGACTTTATCACGGTAACTAAGGATAGTGATGCTAATTGGGCCCATATCAAACCGGAAATCTTCAGCCTGATTACCGAAGCAATTACTAGAGGTGAGGCACTGGTAAACGTCGTTGATGTCAGACAAGGTAAAGAGGGAGCGGAGGGCGCGGAAGCGGAAGAAGCTGTACGATATAACGAAGAAGATGAGGAGGTTGTTGGGATGATTCAAGAATTACTCGAGACAAGAATCAGGCCCGCTATCCAGGAAGACGGTGGAGATATAGAATTCCGCGGATTTGAAAACGGGAATGTCCTGCTAAAGCTTCGTGGAGCTTGCAGAACCTGCGATTCGAGTACCGTGACATTGAAGAACGGTATCGAGTCTATGCTCATGCATTACGTGAGTTCACCTGCCTTATTCATTCCCGCACCTGCTCCTACCCCCACCGCCGGAATTCTGAACCCGCGTTGTTAATTCTTGGCGTTTTATGTACAGATTGAAGAAGTAAAGTCCGTCACACAGGTACTTGATCCGGAGGAAGAGATTGCCGCACATGAGTTCGCACAGTTCGAAGCCAAGCTGAAACAACAGAAAGGCCCGACTTCGTCGCAGGGATAACCTAGGTCTCTGGATGGAGTATGAGCTAATGTCGATTCAATATATGCATGCCATGATACCCTTCTTCCTTCGCCTGATCGGCCTTCCACAAGTTATTTCTCGCAGATTTCTTCAGCGTATGTACGACGACTCAGCCGTGCATACTTGCAGCCATCTTTAGACATGGTATACCTTTGCTGTATATATACGGTGCATAAGAGGGTTCTTGGCACCTTCTCAGCCAATGTACGCCTCCGTCGAGAAAATGGTGCACTTAGCATGTAGCTTTATGTTACATGTCCTAATATCTTTATGTGCAACCTGGACTTCCTCCACTCCATCCAATCACAAGCACACTCACATTTAATTGAGGCAAGCTGTTTGTTCTGTATATTTTAAATATAGGTGTACATACCAACATCAATGATAACAACTCATTTCCTGTGAAGCAATACTGTCCACCCTCAATGGCAATATACGTGCTATGCGGTAAATAGAACAATAGCCAAATTGTTGGAAGGTGTTCTATAATAGCCGTGGCACGAACATGTGGCTTAATTGGAATACTGCCGATCGGCTGGATGGACAAATGAGCTTCGAAGTAGCCCCCCGCGGAGGAGGATGAGCACGAGCAAGGGACATGGTTTGAAGAAAGTCCCACAGTGTGAAAAACGGAGTATGAGAGAGAGCCCCTGTCAACAAGCAATGAAGGTTCCGACTGCTGCTTTCAACAAGATGAGCAACGCCGAGCAATTTAAGCGCAGAGCAGAGTATTTCCATCCTCAAAACATATATGTATCTGCGGCGGATTAATGGAGGATAACTAGTTAGTAGGGCCGAAGAGACTAGGCCTTGTACAGAAATATTCATGTGTTTACTCTTATTCCCTTGAGCGTGGTGCGCGGTTTGGTGAATCATTACATCAGATGTTTTTGTTTACCATGAGTGACCAGGAATGACCGCGTAGCCAAGAGGAGAGATCATCTCTCCTGCATCGCATCGCCATGCTAAAGTTGTTAGCTCAATGAGTTTTCTTTTTGAGTGGACGGATACCAGATCTCGGGGCCCTTTGCTTTTGTATATTTAGCGTCCTGAAGCCCCCTTTGCAAGAGTGGAGGACCCGTATTCATTGCTGTCGATAGATGCTAGCTTCTGTATCCCTCCGATTTCCAATCCCGAGTTCTTTATTTGGGAAGGCAAGATGAAAGGTTGTCTCACCACAGGTGTAAAAGCAGGCGAAGATAACTAAATGGGGCGGGCTCTAGGTTGGCTAAGAAATCTGCTGGAATGCCAAGTGAAAAAGCGCGGTCCTCCTGGTGTACCGTGGGCGGTATGAGACCCGAATTAGCTGGTCGTTAATAATCGCCCAGTACTCCGTATCTTCCAGGTGAGGACAATGCAGTTGCATATTTGGCCGGAATTTGGTCGGGATACGGCTCCGTGCATCCCGCATGCCATCCCGCATGTTTGATGGAGGTGCAAAGTGGAGATGGATGGGCAGGAAAATCCCTCAAGAGGACGGAAGTTCGTCGGGTTAGATGGGAGGTTATACAACCTCGATGCAGAACGCCAGTTTCTTCAAGTCCTATCGAGTACCCGTACCTCCATACGTTGGCACATAAAATGTTGCTATTCATATCGTAAAAATCCCCAAGTAGTGTAGTGGTCAGAGTCCGGGAAACGGATAATGATCGAGAACCTCCATAGTGGCGAAAACTGAGCGAAGTAAGATAGAAGCATTATGCGGGGTGCAGGATGAGGGGGTCTGTCAGGCCGTGGGTGCATATGTGTGCCGTTTCATTTCCCATCGCAGAACATGGGCCCTTCCCGGTGGCTGCAGACCAGCTAGTTATGCAAGAAAACATCGATCCCCCCTCCATACTTTCTGGATGTGATTCGAGGCCATTGATCCCTCATACATGCTTCCAGTATCGCTTGCCTGATGCCCTCGTATAGATAATAATCGATATGGAGCCAACTGGAGATGCTGCAGCACCAAGTGGAGCGAAAACTTACTGCGCCGGCTAAATAACTCGTTGTAGAACCCGTTTTCTCTTCTCAAACATCCATGTCTGTCTGCTGGTGTTGTCCTGCGATGGGATCACTAGTACGCCGGCCATTGTTGAAAGCCACAAGGTTGCTCTCATATGGAATAGATATTCTGCGGTTGGTCCATCAACAAACTCAGCCAAGACTTGACCATGGCTCTGGACTGAAAAGTGAACCAGGATCAGGAGCAACGTTTTGCTTAGCGTAAAACTCCCTCGCCAACTCCTCCCCCTCCTGCGCCCTTATCTCTCTCTCTCTGTCTGGCTGTCCCACTCAAATCCTCGACTGTCCCACGTCTGAAGGGGGTGAGCAAGGGTGTGTCTCGACACCGTTACGCCGCATGGCATCCCAAATGGCAGCTGGGCGCGAGTGAAGAAGATCTGGGCGGCAGTGCATCCGTTGATAACATATATTAATAGTGGGCCTAAAATAATGAGGTCATCCCTGGACGAGTTGCAAGACTGAGCCAGACCTTTTTACCCGTCCTCCTTACAGTGTCAAAAGCGACAAGAAATTCTTTGTCTGTCCGCACTGGCTCGCTTGCCCTATTTTGGCTCTGCTCTTGGAGAGGGAGCTTTGGGCAAGCAGACCGTAGTTTAGGCCATCAAAGAAGGTTAATGGTGGATTTCGTGGGGCCAGTTAAGCTAGTTAACGAGTTAGTTTTGTTAGGTCAGTAGTTAACTAGTCAACGAGGTAGTTAACTAGCCATCTCCATATGAGTTAACTGGCTGCCCACAAGCAAGGCACAGAGGCACCGAGTAAAGACCACTCCGTACAGAGCGTGCAAGGAAAAAGGCTGGAGGTTGCTTTTACGTCAACCCGCCGACGTCAAAAAGTTCCCAGAAGGAGGCTGGACATGCCAAAAGAAGCAACACGTCATGTGAAGCCTCACGTGGCATGTCTTGCCCTAGGCCCAGGCCCGAAGCGGAAACTGAGGCAAAACTGAAATCGAACCTCAGCTTCGCGACGTCAACTCTTCAACTTCATCTCGTCAACGTCGCCTCTTCAACGCCGGGCTGCCCTTCACGCTTCACCGGCCGCGCGTCAGAGGGAAGGGGAAGGGGTTATTTTGGCTGGGGAAGTGTAGCGGCGAGATGACGCTGGATGCCCGCCGAACCTTTCGCTGCCTCGCTGGGAGACTTTCTCCCGGTTAGATACGTACTTTGGAACATTGAATTTTGGTAGCTTTGGAGGCGACTTTCTCTGTTGTTCCCTATGTACCGCGTTTGACTGTACATATACCTTGGTTCTGCAGAAAGTTAGCTGGAACTTAGTTAGGAATTTTTGGTAAATGAAACAAACAGCAACAACAAAGTGACCTCGTGGAGAGACCTGGAGTATGCTGGGTATAACTAGCTATAGGCGCGGAACAATATAGCCACCAACAACGATCCCAAATACCCCGTACTTTCCTCAAAATACGCTCCTCTGTGATCACAGTTGCACAGGGTACAGACGAGACGAGACGAAACGAGACGAGACAAGACTAGGTACGGAGTAGTATTCGACGTTTACTGCTTTCCTGGGCGTTTCTTTTTCTTCAACATCCATCCTCGAGATATCGGACCTAGGCACAGACAGATTCGCAACCTGAGCTCCAAGATCGAGTCTAGTTTATTTTATTGCAGCCACAGGTGCTTATAGGCCAAGCTGGGCCTAAAAAAGGAGGGCTTTGGCCGCTTTGACTGGAGACTGCTAGTTACCAGGGACCCTGAGTCCAAAGGACTCCACAAATAAACGGTTGACTTATAGCCCTCGAGCTGAGAAAAAGGGGGAGCTGGCCTGGTGAAGGCTGGATTGACAATCCGGCTTTTTCTTATTTATTTTCGCTTCAGGTAACTCCATCTCCCCTAGCCTAGCGCTGGCGCTGGCGCCAATTCCAACCTGACAGATGACTCTCTGATATAGCTATGGTTCTGGGTGTTAACTGAACCACTTTGTCAACAAAAACTGAGCCAGTTGGAAGGTTTTAGGCGCAGATCAAGAGATTCCAGACTGACTTTAGGCTCGAGGCGGGCCCAGTGTGCAAGGAATAGTGAGAGAACCAAGGAAAAAGAAAGTAGCAAGCAAGCAAGCAGACGGACCCATCATTCAGCAGCAGAAGGACGGAGCAGACGCAAGCAAGCAGCGCTGCAGGAAAGCGAAAAAAATTAAAAAAGACGAGAAGCTCGCCCACACCTCCCGACTCCGCTAAACTTAGTGTGCCACCATCCTCCGTCTTCTCATACGTCGTCGACATCTGGGGTTTCTGGAGACGAGACTTAGACTCAGCGAGCCATTCCAGATCTACCGCCGCCGCCTCACGCCACCCACTTTGCTCTGTTGCTACCACTTTCTGTCTGCTGTTTTCCCTTCTGATTCTCTACTTACGTCGTTCGTCTCCCTCTTCCGTTTCTCCTCACACACGACCATTTCTTCTACCTCCTCTCACCCGTCTCCAGCTTTACTACGTCTTCGACGACGATCCGCTGGCGAATGCGCTTCTTCTAGATAAGCCATCGTCAGCCGAAATCCACCTACCTGCCTAATCGTGGGCCAGGCCTTGCCAATCTCAGGACTTCGTCGGCTATTGAACATCTCTCGTACTTCGTACTTCATCACCTACCTCGTCCGCGCTCTATCCTCCCTCATCGCCTACCCCCCACGAATACTTCATACACTCGCTTTTCCCTGTTTCACACGGCACTTGTCCGTGAAAAGACGATTCAGACACCCGACGTCAGCTCACATCATCCTGTCTTGTCGCCTTGCAACCCCTCCACAACCTTATTTGACACGTCGCGCATTGCTAGACGACCTCAGTCTTCATCTACCATATCCTCGTCTTGTGGATGCTCGCCTAGACGTGGGTTGGGGAATATATTTTAGAAGCGAGAGAGGTTAATACCTGTGCCTATTTAAGAACTGTGTGTTCCAGCTCCTCTTCTATTTCGCCACTATCCACTGTTAATTATCTGTACTAATCCGTCATCGAACTGTAGTTCCCGAGCCAGCATCTTCCCTCGATATTACTCCCAGACAATAAACTGCAGTTTTTCGGACCACGGAGGCGCTCTCATCCAGCGCGTGCTCCTTGACCTTCTTATCCCAACCAACTAACTGTTGCGCAAGCCTCATCTTACCGCCTCCTCCACTTTCATCCCAAGATAAATATACTCTCTACGCTTTCGTCTCAGCACAACTGTTCTTTGGTAATTTCCTTGACGCGGGCTGCTCACGGTCGTACCCTATAGAGCTTCCCCAGATTGGGGGCAGACGCACGTGTGAGTGTTACTAGCCACGCGAATTTTTTCAACTCCCTTGTCGCGAACCTATCGCGACGATTTACAGATCGAGAGAACGTATTATTGACATCAAAGACGTCATACTGTGGCGTTATCAAAGATCGATCTTGAATATTTCAAAGTTGCCTGTTGAATATGTTCTAATCTACCTTCTAATAGCAGTTGAAGACCCGTCCGTCACCAACACATGCGAGCACCTCCTGCTTTAAATCCAGGGGTTTCTTACCTAGACCTTGGATAAACGTCATTTTACCTACATTTCAAAAACAATTCGACGATCTGAAATAGCTTCGGTCACATCACATTGTCCTGAAGCGTCATTCTTAAGAACTCTCCAAGAAACCCCGTCAAAATTCCGCTATCCTCCTCCTATTACCATTTACAGACACATTAATAAATATGGCTGGCTCAACTAAAAATGGCCAGCCAGTACGATCCGCCAGCGCTGCTTTTGCAAACACACCAGGAAACAGTGCATCCATATTGTTAGAGAAATGTCGACCAGGTATTCGCCGCTCGACACCCGATTCGGATGCCCTTGCTTCATCTGAGGATGAGGGCGATAATCATCATCCCGCTCAACACCAGCCAACACCTTTGGCAAACCAACGTCGCCGTACATCCTGGCTCAACGAAGTGCCCAGCACCTTAATGAGAAAGGCCTCACTCCCCGTCACCAGCACATTTTCGCCCGTCAGTTCCAATCCCACCACACCTGCAGGGGATCAATCGTCGTGGGGTACCGCCACGAGTCCCGGGGTCACCACATCAGTGAACTGGGGAAATACATCTGGCAACGGATCTTTCCCATGGGGTACAGGGATCTGGAACACCGAAAATCGAAAGGAACCACCATCTCGCATGGCTGAGGTTCTCCAGTCCCCAACGAGCTCTAACCCCCCAAATCTGATCAGTACTTCAGGAGAAGATCAAAGCGGGACTACAGCATATCAGTCGTCTGGGGAGACACCGATTCCATTTGCCATTCCACTTCACCCAACGCCTAAGACATACCGCTCTCAGTCATACTCAGTTGGACAGTTGGACCCAGAATCCAGTGGCATTCCCCCTTCCCTCACAACTTCAAACAAGCCCACCCCACCCATCAGTCGCAATAGACCTGCTGCACAGTACTCCTCAGTCCAACGTCGTTCCTCTCGACCCAGCTTGTTGGAATTAGGACATGACCCTGCTACCCTAGGACGCGTTCGGGAAGACGATGACGACATTAGCCCTAGTGGCATAGAACCCAGCAACAATAACTGGGCATCTAACCAAGCACGCACCATCGAACAGCTCACTTTGGAGAACGCAATGTTGCGTCAGGCTGCGTCAGGCCAAGCTGAGAGCACCAACAGATTCCGCGATCGTACCCTCTCATCGACATCTACCAACAACGGCTATTCCATGGCTCAAACCCACAAGCTTCACCCAATTCAAGGCAGTGTTCCAGAAGAATCCGATCTAGCCGTAGAAGATTTGGAAGATGTGGGTGGCTTTGCAGGCTACAGCTCCCGCAATAATGCCCGCAGACGTTTCAGCGAGCATTCAACAAACTTGGAAAAGCAATTTCCTACCTTTGCGTCATTGGAGAACCGCACCTTGGAAAACATCAAACGAGCTCAGTGGCAGAGCTCACTTGGTTTTGGCAGTATTGCTGATGTACCTCAGAGTCGCCGCCATTCTTTCGCCGATACTTTGACCCGACATCCATCGTCTTCCTTCCCTTCGTCAAGCGAGACTCGAGCATCGGCTGGTTCGACATCCTCCCTTTTAACCCGCGATGAAGGGAGTTTCCCTGAAAATGGTCTAAATACCTCATCTGCCGAAATTGGTAAGTGCACTGCCTCTATCAGATCACATAAAAATACGGTTATGGGGTGCTAATAGGCGTTTGATAATAGCTCCATATATATCAGGACAAGACACTATCCCAACTTCTGGAATTCCAACCTCTCTTCACCAAGCTTATGTCATGCCAAATGCTTTCGGACGCCAGCATGCTGCCCTTGGCCAGCCTCATCAAAACCAGCAGTTATTCATTGTTACTTTCAAGTGCTACCGTGCAGATGTCTTCTATATCCAAGAGGGCACTGGTTTAGAAGTAAAGACTGGAGACCTCGTGATTGTCGAAGCTGATCGCGGAACTGATTTGGGTACTGTTGCCCATGCAAATATCAGCTGGGCAAGAGCCAAAGAACTGAAGGATCACTATGCCGAGGAGCATTACAAATGGTTGATGCTGTTCTCGCGTCAGAATCAAGGCAACGGCACTGGGCATATCAATCCTGGAGCTCCTCCATCTCTGGGCGGTGCACCAGGCAGTGCCGTCGGTGGCATGGGCCCTCAGTCCCAACACACATCTCAAGAACCTCAAGCTGCCGAGATAAAACCCAAGCTGATCAAGAGACTGGCTCAAAGCCATGAGATCCAGACCCTTCGTGATAAAGAAGGAAACGAGGCCAAGGCCAAACGCGTGTGCCAGCAGAAGGTTGCTGAGCATCGTCTCAATATGGAAATTCTTGATGCTGAGTTCCAAATGTGAGTTACTTCCCTATGTCTTATCTCGATAAATATATGCTGATTGACACAACTGCAGGGACTGGAAGAAGCTTACATTTTACTATTTTGCCGATTCCTATATCAATTTTAATTCTTTGGTTACGGACCTATTCAAAATTTACAAGACGCGTATCTGGATGTCTGCTATCAATCCTGCCTCCTTTGTGACTCCATCCACTGGACTACCACCTCCACCAGGCTCTGGGATGATGGGATATGGGCAGGATTCCCACACTGATCGACGTCGACAACATGAATTTGGGCAATACGGCGGCCTTAACCAAGGAATTTCTTCTCCATATACTGACCCTACCCGAGACCATATGCAACCTATGCAACCAGGGATGCGTCCCCCTTATCTCGACCCATACCATACATTTGGAATTGCTAGACAGCCTGACGCTGGATTTGGAGCTGGAATTCAACCTCAGACCGACCCATTTTCTTCATACCAACAACCACACTACACTATGATGGACCCTAATGCCCCTGACTTTAGCCGAACTAACGGTAACGGGGCCACCAATAGACCCCAGAACGGCCACAATGGCCAGAATGATTGGACAAACCAATTCAATGGCCTATCACTTAATTCTTAATGATATATTTACTTCCGGCATCGGCATCAACTTAGCTCTGCCCATGGATACATTCCAACGATCCATTCCGCATCGACCTTTCGCTCGTTAACCCCGTTACTGCGAAAACATGATACCAGACTCCGCCCGTCTCGCACTATGGCATACCCAACGGAACATCGTTTTTTAGAATTGATAATTTGCAACGGCGTTGTCGGAGATTGTGAATATCTGCTGTTACTTTCTCCGAGATTCAGCAGCCCTTTCCTTGGAAATACCATCTAGAGGCTTGAAGGCTACGAATAACGGCCCACCCACTCACACATACACCTTCCTGGGTCCCGTATACTTCAGGAACCATTTGAACATGGTTCAACCTGCTCTTTTTCCCTGCTTACAATCGAATACCTTCGTTTCTTTACATACATTCTTGCATTAAGCTGCCAGCACAACGAAAGTTTACGACAACCAAGTTTAAGAGGGGGACATACTCATGAAAAAAAAATAAGAAAAAAAAAAGGATACAAAAAGAAAGGAAAGGTGTTACGATACATACAGTCTTTATGGGACCCTGTTGTTGCTGCTTCTAGTTCCTGTTTTTGCTATTATGGTACAATTTGTTTCTGTCACCGGTTGGTCATTGTTTAGCTTCTTGTTAAAATATTTTTAACCCCCTTCTGTTCCTTCAACTTCGCCCTCCCTGTTCCCCTTCATAGTCTTTCTCAATTTGATCCCCTTCTTCCTGTTCAATAGTAACACCTCTTTCTTTCTCCTATTCTTTTGCACCACCGGTTTCCATCTGATAATTTTTCCGTTTTGCAAAAGTTCGATAATACAAATTACAAGACAAGAGAGAATACGGCGAGACCAGAAATTGCTATTACATGCTGGGGACTTCTTTTTCTTGTTACTTTTAAAGCGTTTTTCTTTTCGTTTCTCTTTTTGAATTAGAAGGGTATTCCAGGTGGCATTTACACTTCATCAACCAGACAGATGAACTAAATTATACAAACGTTCAATTCTACATGTCATAAAGAGCATTTATTATCCATAATTCTAACGTATCTGCCATACAGCCAGGTTGGACGGAGGTCGAGTAGTGCTGAGATTCTTCGCTCTCACATAATCGAAGGGGAGCCATTGCCTTTTTTTCTTTCTTTTTTTCACAACGCAAACTGTTCGATCCACGGTTCCGGTTAGAGAAAGCTTTACATGGGAGTGAAAGATTTGAGTGATGCAAAAGACAGTTAACGAAGGGGATCGGCAACATTCGAGGTCCCAGATGAGATGAGATGGAATAGAATGTGGGGAAGGGTGAACAAATTATCAGAGGATCGAGAATCGTTCTCGCATTTCTCATCTCCACCAAGTCTATCCGTATCAGGACTTTGCGGAAGGGGCCATTATCATAATAGAAGAGACAAAAAGAGAGGAGGCATACATAGGCACTTCGCATCCCATTTTTATTTTGAGGGATGTATATGAGAACAAAAAAAGAAAGAAAGAGTGAGCCAGCCAATAAAACCACCTTTTGTCATGACTCCATCATTGCTATCCCTGGCAATATGCGTATGTGTTGCTGAGTACTTGAAGTAGTATCGTAGTAGCTTTTTTAATGCAGCGGTCGACCGTTTTGCATGGCGTGAGCCGTCTTATCACGTAGTCAATGGGTTTCGTCTCGGATCAGAGCAACGATCATGCTGTAGAGGTAGAAAAAGAACATGACGAGGTGGAAACCGAGCTTGATAAAGGACTCCTATACGTAGTGAAAAAGGAGGACACATGATCAGAATAGATGTTTCCAACCTGGGTATGATAAACAGAGCTTTGAGGAAGTACCTTCTTGTGGACGTTCAGCTTCCGGAAAACTTCTGTGGCATCGAGGAGATGTTGGTTTTCGAATATTCTTGGGTTAAGAAGGAGATCTTGTTAGTCTGGAGGTCCGCGAGTGGCCGAAAGGTGAATATATAAGAGGGTGGTTGCCATGTGGTGTGAACATCTGGCCGGGTGCGGGGGAGTACATACTTCTTTGCATTATATGCGAGAAGGGGCAGGTTAAGCGCGATTGTAAGCCAGTAGCCATTAATAACAAACAGGAAGGTTATAAAGGCATGGACAGCAGCTTCGGGGACAATATAGGAGTTTAAGCGGTTGCAGAGGTCAATCGGGTTGATATAGTCACTATAGTAAAGGTAGAGCAGGAGACGGTCAGCGCATGTCCCCAAACAAAGCAGCTGTAGTAGCAGGTCCTTTGCAACGGAGGCCATGCAAGATTGTTTCTAATACAAAGAGGCTGAAGGGGTTCTCACCATTCTAGATCACTGTACATGATTGTGAAGAAGACCTGTAGAAAGAGGTTGACCGCATTGATCAGGACCGCCAGAAGGTATAGCCATGCTTCTCCCGACATGATGGAGGAGAGCTAGAGAGCAAGCTTATTATTGTCTAGTAGAGTGACCGCCTGTTAGTCTAGCTGGAAGATGCCTCTGGAGAGCTGCACTGGCAACCGTGTGGGCTTGGGGGAGCCCGAGTGTGAACGGGGGTGAGCGCTGCCGAGGGGACTTACAGCTACGGACGGTGGGCGGAAAAGGAGGAGGGAGGGATCTGGTCGGTCGTGCGGTCGGCCAGGCGAGAAGCGCGGAAGGTTGGTCGGCTGTCTGTCGTGCCTATCTGCCAGGCGAGAAGCGAAGATGGAGAATGCAGAGCTGGTGGGCGTCGGGTTCGTTGTTGCGCAGAGGAAGAGGAAGAAGAGCGAAGTGTCGATGTTTGTTGTGTTGGAGGATCTTGAAGTTGTGGGAATTACCCGATTGGGCTTCGTTCAGGCTTTGGCCGCCCGCAAGGAAGATTTTTTTTTTTTTTTTTTTCTTTCCTTTCTTTTCTCCCAGACTTCAGCCTGCAAGCAACAGCGACAGCGACAGCGACGATGGTGACGGAGAGACAGCGGCGAGAGAGCTCGAGGACGGCTGCGAGAAGAAGCTCGATGCTCGCTAACTAGCAAGGATCAACTGGGATGGTTGTTTGTCTCGACAGAGCCTCGAGCCGTGGGTGAGACGCCCACACGAAACAGCAGCGGCTCAGCCACTCGACAGGCGACCAACTTCAGCCAGCGCAGCGGCGACGAGATGCTGTCGTTTACGGCGCCACCAGGGCGATCGTCATGGCCTCTTTGGCTGAGCCTGATACGCCAGGCTGGGGAGCTGAGGAATACGTCGATCTACCAGGTTGGGCTAAGGCTTGTCGTAGCTACGCGAGGCCAGGCCAGGCAGGCTACATAGTTATTTATATATATTACGGAGTGCTCACAGAGTATTTATATCTCAGCGAGCTGCTTTCGTGAGAGCGTGGGCGAGACCACAGGACTCTTTTCTCGTGGCCTGAACCAGCCTGCGGGCTCACCGTACGACCTGTGGTTCTGCGGCCGGCGGCTCGTCTCGATCCCGATTTTCGTTGCCTGCCCAAAGGGCGGACTCAAAAGGGCGTAACTACGTTCTTTCTGGACGATATCGCCTATTTATACGAATAGCTGGCCCCGCCCGAGGACTCGATACTCTGGACGGCTCATGATGGACGATGCTGAGCTAGATCTCATGAATACCGAGCAGGATGACCCTCTTCTGCAGACGGACGAGGAGGAGGTCGTCGAGTCCATGTCGAATTCCGGGGAACCCGTCACCGTGAGAAGGAAGATAAACCAGACTAAATTCATCGTCATATGCATTGCCGTGCTGTTTGTGCTTGATTTTGCGGCATTCTTCGATCTCATACCGCAGACTCGCATCTTTGAACTGATTGTCTGTCGGAATTATTTTGATAAACACCATCCAGACCGGTTCCCATATCCCCAGGACATACCAGAGTCGGAATGCAAGACAAACGCCGTACAGAGTCAGGTGGCTTATATACAAGCTATAGGCGCTAGCTTTGATGCGCTTCCAAGTACGAAGGCTGCTCCAATTTTCACTTACTTCAGAACAACAGCTGATTTGTAGCTTTCATACAGGCATAATTCTACTTCTTCCCTATGGCCTATTGGCCGACAACCCTAGGTATGGTCGCAGGTTTGTCTTGCGGCTGAGTATGGCTGGTATCCTATTAGGCGCATACTGGGCTTTGTTCGTGTGCTCGTTCTACCGATATGTACCCCTTCAAGCAATATGGATCGGGGGTTTCTTCGCCCTGATCGGTGGAGGGCCTGGTGTAACGAATGCAATGGTCATGACAATGATATCTGATGTCATTGATGAAGCAAATCGGTCAGTCGAAACTGTTGCTAGGAAATGTGAGTTTGATGGATCTGTTACTAACAGATAAACTTAGGTCAACCGTCTATTTCCAGACCTCTTTAGCTGCAGTGGTGGCTCAACTCCTTGCACCTGCTATAGGGTCTGCCATGATGATGAAGCTAGGCCCATGGACACCTTATTTCTTCGGCACGGCATTCTTTACTGTCTGCTGTCTTTTGATTTTACTGGTACCTGAAACTATTCCTATTCAAGTTTTGAAGCCTGGTGCGGCTCGTTCAGCACCATCTGGATTTGATCATGGTTCTGTTCGGGAGTCACTGGAGGCTCGTCGCCCCGTTTCTCGGTCTTCTCTCGCATCGAAGATGAAAGCACTTTTTGCAACCGCCTGGAAAGAAACCAAACTCATTTTTAGCAACCGTACCGTGCTTCTCATACTCTCTACTTTCCTTCTCTCAACGCTGGGACGAAAGCAAGTCGATCTTCTATTACTCTACGCCTCTACTCGATATGAGATCACACTGTCCAAGGCCGGTTTTGTTCATTCCTTCATGGCCTGCGTCAGTATCGTTCTCCTCTTGCTCGTCCTCCCGCTTACTTCAGGCTACCTATCCAAAACCCTCAAGTTGCCCAGCAACGAAAAGGATCTGTGGCTTTCAAAGATAAGTATCGTGCTTCTCACGATTGGAAGCTTCGCCATCGGCTTCTCGCCAACCTTCGTTTCGATGATCTGTGCAGTAGCAATCTACACCCTAGGTTGCGGATTCAATGCAGTCTGCCTCAGCTTGATCTCCGCCTTCGTCGACCCAAAGTACTCGGCAAGGCTATACTCTGTCATCTCACTCATCATCATGATGGGAACCCTCATCGGTGGGCCGCTCCTGGCAGGTCTCTTCAATCTGGGGCTGAATCTCGGGTCGTCTGCATGGGCCGGATTGCCCTTCTTCGGCTCTGGGGTGATCCATATATTTGTCCTGCTGTCGGTTTGGCTTATCCGACTGCCTTCTGTACAACTAGAGTAGCCCCTTTCAACTACATGTACATACATGTGCATATATATATTCACACTGCTATAGAGTATTCTCTTTAAATATAATGACAGCCGTCTACCGGGCGTCTCCATCGCTTCCCTTGTTCTCCTTTAACTGCCTCCTCCCTCCTCCCTCCTCCCTCCTAGATCTTGGCTGGCGTCGGAACAACGTCACCGCGATGCGCCTCGCCGAGCTTCTTAGTTAAACTAACTAACTTGACCTCAACACTCTCCGCATCCTCTCCACGATCTCTTCTGCCTGCCCATCCACCAGCGCAGCTCCCTGCATCCGTCGCCCGTTTCGTTAGGCCTGCCTGGTATACTTAGCATAGAGACGAGCTCCAGCGGCATTCAATATCTCGGTGTTTTCTCCCGTTGTGCGCCCGTCCTGCGTCGTCCAGATTGCCGCTCCTCCCAAAACCGCCCAACCGCCGGAGCTAGGCAGAGAAGCTCCCGTCCCTTGAGCCAGCACTCTCGCTACTCCCAACAGCTTCTAAAACTAGCCTCTGGTCTATACGCTGTCTTGATGCCATCATAAAGTCGACCTGATCCCCCCGTGAGCCTTTGACTGCTGCTCGTTTCATCTTCTCCGCCCAACCGGCAACGATGGCATGGCTGGCGCTGCTTGGCCTGCTTGCTCTGCTCCCTGCTATACAGCCGACATGGCAGGCCAACGGCTACGAAATCAATAGCACCACGGATTCCTTCGTTACTGCAGCGACCCCCTTCACTCTCCGCAGCACTAGGCCGCCTGAGTGCCCGCCGTGCTTCAACTGCCAGCTCCCTGCCTTCAAGTGCCACCAATTCGGCAAATGCAACAAGTTCAACGGGAAATGCGACTGTCCACCGGGATTCGGCGGCGATGACTGCGCTGAGCCCTTGTGCGGCTCCCTGCCCGATGGACGGGACCGAACTCCTCGCAAAGGGTCGACCTGCCAGTGCAAAGATGGCTGGTCTGGGATCAACTGCAACATGTGCGAGACCAACGATGCCTGCAACGCTATGATGCCGGAGAAAGAAGGAGGAGTATGTTACAGACATCATAATGGAGGAGAGACTGTTGCCGAAAACTATCAGATGTGTGAAGTCACCAACAGAAAGATCCGCGACATGCTCAAGGAGAAGAAGCCGCAGGTTACGTTCTCATGCAAGAAAGAAGACAAGACTTGCAACTTTCAGTGTAAGTGTTGGCCCTGTTGTCTTCTATATTCCTACGTTGATTACTTGCGCTCGCAGCTAACGGGTAGTTTGTCTAGTCTGGGTCGATCAACTCGAGTCCTTCTACTGTTCGCTGGATACATGCAAGTGGAACATGGATATAACGGAGAACCAGAATCTCACCACTTATCAGTGCGATAACATCAAGTGCGGCTGCGTTCCTGACCGAATGCTATGCGAGACCACCGGTGTTAGCTTAGAACCGCTTTTTGGACAGCTTACTGGCCCAGCCAAGTTCACTTCGACCTCTACCAAAGGCGGCAGCAACAAGGATGGAAGCGCATTCTCAGAGCCCGTCATCGATAAGGTGATATCTGATCTGTTTGGCGACAAGTCTATTCTTTTGGACTGTTATTCCAGCGAATGTCTATATAAAACGGCAGTACCCGGATACAAACCTCCCGTCAAGGTCATAAACACTCCGCTCATCGCTGGAGTCATTGCTGGTTGTTCACTTTTCATTGTTGGAGTCATCCTCCTCATCTGGTACCTATCAAGACGGAAGGCTTACAACCAGTATCATGCTCTTGCTGATGACTCCGATGACGAAGGCTCGAAGCTCATGGCCGATCACAAGCCAGCATCACTGCAGTTCGAAAATATTTCCTATTATATCAACGGCCAGCAGATTCTTAGTGGTATTCGCGGTATTGCTAAACCTGGCCAGGTCACTGCAATTATGGGAGCCTCTGGTGCAGGAAAGACTACGTTCTTGGATATCCTTGCCAGGAAGAATAAACGGGGTGTCGTTCACGGCGATATCTATGTTAATGGCGAAAAGTTCAACGACAGCGAGTACAAAAAAGTCGTTGGTTTCGTTGACCAAGAGGATACCATGTTACCAACACTGACAGTCCACGAAACCATATTGAACAGTGCTCTGCTCCGCTTGCCTCGGGATATGAGCGATGCAGCTAAACAACAGCGGGTATACGAAGTTGAAAAACAGCTGGGTATTCACCATATCAAGGATCAGCTTATAGGGTCTGAGGAAGGCAAAGGCCGTGGTATCTCCGGTGGTGAGAAGAAGCGTATTAGCATTGCATGTGAACTTGTTACAAGCCCGAGCATTTTGTTCCTCGATGAGCCAACAAGCGGTTTGGTAAGTGTCATGTCGTTTCTCTTCCATTGCTCAACCTGAGATTTCTAGTTTTGAATACTCCCAACTAACTTAGAACTAGGATGCTTTTAACGCTTTCAACGTGATAGAATGTCTTGTCAATCTCGCCAAATCGTACAACCGTACTGTGATTTTCACGATCCATCAGCCTAGATCTAACATCGTAGCCCTATTTGACCAGTTGATCCTGCTTGGAAAGGGAAAGACAGTCTTTTCGGGACCATATTCGAGCTGCCAGTCCTATTTTGACAACATCGGATACTCCTGTCCACCTGGATTTAACATTGCAGATTACCTTGTTGATTTGACAATGCATGCGAGCCAGTCCCGATCCACTGAGGAGCCGGCTGTTAATGTTGATTCTCATGACAACAACTTCCGAACTGCTTCCAGCAGCCTGAGGGCCGTCAAATCAGTTGCCAGTGCTTCAAACGCCAGCATTGATAATGCTAGTGCAGTGGACAGTGCCCAGGAATCATTACTGAGACCCAAGGACAAACGGCGATCATCTCTCAAGCAACGTCAAGACAGACAGTTATACACTCGCAAGAGAGGTTCTGGACTTGAATCGCCACCCGATCCTCAGACAGACAATGAAGACGGTCATGTTATGAGCTTAGCTGAGCGTGCTCAGCAATGGCTACCGCTTTCTAGACAACAGGGTCAAGTCCCGCCGCAAATTCTCCAAGACCCGGACCACCTTCCTCCAATTGCATCTGGATTCGTCACTGATCTCGATGTGCTTGTTTCCTACTATGCCAACTCAAATGTGGCCAATGCTGTTCGTGACGAAATATCTTCTTCCGTTCAAGACGCCCTTGCTGCAAATGGACAGGCCAATACACAACAATCTAGCGATGCCGTGACCGGCCAAATGACTGGCTACGCCAGAGTTGGATTAATAAGACAATTTATTATTTTGTCCAGCCGCACCTGGAAGAATCTCTATCGAAACCCCATGCTTATGCTCACTCATTACGCAACCGCAATCCTGCTTGCCGTTTTGTCTGGATATCTCTTCTACGGTCTCACAGATGACATTAAGGGATTCCAGAACCGCCTTGGCCTGTTTTTCTTCCTCCTTGCCCTGTTTGGTTTCAGCACACTGACAAGTTTGACCGTCTTCTCCTCTGAACGGCTCCTTTTTGTCCGGGAACGTGCCAATGGGTATTACTCTCCAGTCACCTACTTCACGGCCAAGGTCCTGTTCGATATTGTACCCTTGCGACTGATCCCCCCTATCATAATGGGTGTCATAGTTTACCCCATGGTAGGACTTATCCCAGACTGGCCGGAATTTTCGAAATTCATCCTCGTCCTCGTCCTCTTCAACCTGGCAGCGGCAGGTATTTGCTTGCTTATTGGCATCGTCTTCCGAGACCCAGGCGTTGCAAACTTGATTGGTAGTTTGGTGATGCTGTTCAGTCTCCTGTTTGCCGGTTTACTGCTCAACCACGATGCAATTCCAGCTTCGGCACTCTGGCTACAAACCGTAAGTCTTTAGCCCTTTAGTCCTTACGGAGTTCCATTTTTCTAACGTTTCATAATATAGTTGTCTATCTTCCATTATGCATTCGAGGCCCTGATTGTCAACGAAGTCACTTTCTTGACGTTGATTGATCATAAATATGGCCTCGACATCGAAGTTCCGGGTGCATCTATTCTGAGTGCGTTTGGTTTCAACAATCTCGCCTTGTGGAATGACGTAGCCGGTCTGGGCGTTATCTCTGGTGTTTCCATCATCATGGCCTACGCAGCTATGCATTTCTTGCTCGTCGAGAAGAGATGAGAAGGCATAACCCCAAGATCGCATTATTACACATAGCGCATTTCGTTTATTCGGCATTTCATTCCTCTTCCGCTTCCCATTCCTCCCTCCTCACTGGACATCGTTGTATATAACATCCACCCCGACGACACCGTCGTCTTGTACTGTCAGCACTCTCCGATTGTTTGTTTATTAGTAGTTGTCTGGTCCTTTCTCGCCAGTCGCCATGCCTTTATATGATAGATGCACGACGGCCTTTTTGGTGTTTATTAGAATTATATCCCCTTAGCTGTATCCCTCGTCTAGGAGATTTAGGTGTAGCTATCTATCTTAACTCCCAACAACACATCCCCAAATAAGTCCCATAGTTCCATATCAACCGCTCCATAATACAGAGGCTTGTAGAACTTTCTATGGTATAGTACGCCCTGCAAAGATGAGTCGGTGGCTCACGGAAGAGATAGGAGCGGGGATCGCATTTAAGTTAACCTAGGCAGTCAGATAAATTGGCTAACTGGCTAACTAGCTAATTGAATAATATATTTGGCCCCTCTGCGACAACAAAACCAGACAAAACCACTTCTTCAACTGCTAGACCACCACCAGCAGCATGGCCGAAATTGATTGCCTCGCCGTTGATCGAGTATGTGAGCTAACAATCTGCCCCGCCATAGACGGGAAGGAGATAATTAAACTAACCATAGATTGCGATTCGTAACTATTCTAGTGGATTGAAACTAAGGCTACAGGAGCCAAATATGATCTCTCCAGCTCCTGCGCAAAGCCCATGTCGATACAGGAGCTAAAGGAGCTTTCTGAAGACAAGTCAGAGTCTAATGAGGGCCCCTTGCCGGCGCAGCTTCTGTCCAGATGTCTCGGGTATGGCGAGATGGCAGGTTCGACGGCGCTGCGGTCGACCCTGGCTGGCTTGTATTCCGTCAAGACGCCTCTGCCGCTGCCAGTTGATAATGTTACTATTACCGCTGGTGCTTCGCCGGCTAATTATTTGGTCTTCCAGGCTCTATGCAAGCCCGGAGATCATGTCATTGTTCATTATCCAACTTACCAACTGCTGTATGTCGTGCCTCAAACTCTGGGCGCAGAGGTCAGTTTTTGGCAGTCGAAAGAGGATGATAAGTGGAAGCTGGACGTTGAGGAGCTGAAGACTCTCATCAAGCCGAATACTAGGATGATTGTGCTAAAGTAAGTAACTAGTTAACTAACGATCCCTTTGTGAAATGAGAAACTTTGATTAAATGAAATCTGTACGAGTACAGCAACCCACAGAATCCCACAGGTGCAATCATCCCTCGGTCAACATTGATCGAAATCATTGCCGTGGCCAGGGAGAACTCGATTGTGGTCTTCAGTGATGAAATATTCAGGCCCCTGTTCCATTCTATCCACCCTGGAGATAAGGAGTTCCCGCCCTCAGCACTCTCGCTGGGCTACGATGATGTAGTAGTCACCGGATCAATGTCCAAAGTCTACTCGCTGCCTGGTATCCGCGTTGGCTGGATCGCATCTCGCAACAGGGCACTCATTGACAAGTGTACAAAACTGCGAGCGTACACGACTCTGTCCGTTAGCCAGCTCGACGAAGCGGTGGCTGCGTATGCCCTGGATGGTCACTGCTTGCATGCGCTGCTAAAGCAGAACACAGACCTCGCACGGGAAAACCTCGTTCTTCTCGAGTCGTTTATAGAAAAACACAAGTGGGCCTGCGACTGGGTTAGGCCAGTTGCTAGCAGCGTTGCATTCGTCAAGTTCTCAAAAATGGGGAAGCCTGTCGACGATCTCGAGCTCTGCCATCAGCTTCTCGAGAAGAAAGGAGTATTGCTGGTTCCTGGATCACAGGGGTTTGGCTCCAACAGTTTGTTTGCAGGATATGTTCGTATTGGGTACGCCATTGCTATGGAGGAGTTTAAGACTGGGCTGGCTTTGTTGAAGGAATTCATGGAGGAAGATTATGAGAATGTCCCACTGGCAGGTGGGAAAAAGCTTGCAATACGATAGAATCTTTGGGTAATAAATGGAGCTACTTACTCCGTACAAAATCCACGTCTGACCTTCAAGTGTGTATTATTTTTAGCGTAAATTTAAGTAGAGAGGGCCATTACTTAGGGCCGTCGGAAATGTCAAAGGACCCAAAGCGTTGTTTTAAGCATTGCTCGCGTCGCTTATACTCCGTGTTACCTGCCGTCTGGAGATTTTTCTCGTCGCTGTTTCATTCCACTGATGAACATCAAACATTTTCCATATTGACAGAGCTACTCCGTATTGCAGAAGGGAGAAGATTCCTCGTTCCCTGTCCTGCCCATCAGTCATCTGAGACGGTTATTGGAGAAGCACGAGGCATGACTTCTTGACTCTGGCGATCATCACTGCGAGTATTCAGAAGCATCGGACCTGAGTGAAGTAGGCACAATTGGCGACGGAGGACAATCCATGAGTCAGGAGATGTTCACCCGTCCGGAGCAGCGTGGTTGGCCGCGGTCGGAAGAGGATAGGTGGACCAGGCATTCCCAGAAAATATGGAGTACTTCATACGAAGAACAAGTAGAAAACATGCGGAGAAAGCGCGAAAGAGAGCTGTCGATCGCTTTCTAGAATAATATCTAGCCTCCAGTGATGTGCATGCGACGGGGCTTAGCCAACACTGATCGGCACAGATGGCAGGCGACGGCAGGATAATTGGGCAGAAAGGTCTCCAGGCCATCAGGAAAAGCAGAATGTGGACTGTCCATTCATGAAAATGACTGTACTCTTTTTTGATCGTCGAGAAGGTGAGCAGTTGCATGGTCGTTGGTCACTGGTTGCAAGCCTCTGTTAGCTCCTTAGCTGTGCGGCTGACCGGAACATTTTACCAGTCGCCTTGGTACTCCGTAAGCGACACGAGAGCGTAAGTTCTTCGTTCCGGGGGCGGCTATTTTCCTTTCTTCAAGGGGAAGAGAAAGCCGTTTGGCTCAAAAAATTCAAGGGGCCTTGTAGGAGTACGGGATGAGACAGCTCATCCTCGGCAGCCCTGATGCCGCTTCGTCTGCTCCTGACTCTGCTCCTGACTCCGCCCATAGCAGACTGCAAATATAGTCGCCACGTTGAAGTGTCCCTCCTGCTCCGCCTTGGCTGGGGTAATTCATGATAATGCCCAGGAAGTAGCAGTTAAGGGAGTTCTTGAAGTGTTGTTGGGATCTCACATACCAAGATTCCTCCCGAGCCAGACAGGAGTTTCAAGCTTGCCAAGCCGGCTGGCCAAGGGAGCAAGATACCGACAGACACACTTACTCTTCGTCAAGGCCTATTCCACGGACGAGCGGATGGTTAGCAGTGTGGGTTGCAATGATCGGGAACCAAGGCCTCACCACAAAAAAAACCGTTTCTCTGGGTTCTCTCTCTATATTCACCCCGGAATTCAACAGCACAAGCCGGGAGTTTCCGAATGCTTAGCATTTCTTTCGTCCTTCCATATCTGTCGAAGATGATGCCCAGGAGATCGCCTCTTTGGGAATGTGAGGCATATGGAAGCCTGTTTGCTGGATATAACGATCCTCGCTGGTAACCCCCAACTTAGGTTCGACACATGCCATGGGCCAGGGGTACGAGAGGCTAAAATGGCCTGGGGTCCCGGAAATCATTTTAAATTAGAGAAAGACTAGTGAGGAGCGCTCGCTACGCTCGCTAATTGGCTGATATATCGTATTAATAAGCAATTAGTAATAGAATATATACTAAAAATTTTTACCTCGCTTAGTTATGCACGTATTTATAAATAAACCCCTACTTAAATTTACTAATTTAGTAAGTATCTATATCTATATCTATATCTATATATTCGCCTACTTATAACTCCTTCTATCTATATAGCTCGTAGAATAAATACTAATAGTAATAATAGTAACCCTAGTTCTAGTAGCCCCTATAGTTAGATACTAAGTAAGATATTATAATTTACTTCTAAGATATTAAAAGCTTTACAGGAGTAAAGATAGCTCGAGACTAATAAAATTAAGGCTATAATTTTTAAAGAGAAGGTAATAGGTATTATTAATATACTTATAGCTACTAAATATATTAGATAACTTAACCTTTATAAATATATTAAAGCTATAAATTTAAACTTAGATAAAGCTATTAATTATAAGTCGATTATTATATAATTCTATAGCTAGTAACTCTCTACTATTTATAAGTATTATAAGAAAAGAGTTAATCTATTTACTAAATATATTATTATAAAAGATATATTCTCTAGTAGCTACGTAAACTACTATTTTAATAATTTAGGAACTTATTATTTACTTTATATAGATATATTTTATATCTATAAAAATAGTTGGTATATTATCTAATATATATAATAGAGAGCTCTATATTATCTAAGAAGGGCAAAGGTAAAAAAAAGGAAATTTAGCTAGCTATAAAGTAGCTAGAAAAAAATATTAAAAAAGGGGGTAATAGCTATAACCCCCTACTAATTTTTAATACTATTACGGGTAAGGATCCTTCTATTACTATTAATAGCTATAAACAGCCTACTATAGATATAGAGATCTATAAAGAAAAAGCCAGATATCTATACTACTACTTTATTATAGTTATATCTACTACTAAGACCTTATCTATAAGTATAATAGTATAGATAGAAATTCTAGAGTAGACTATAAAGTAGCTAGAAGTAGGGCTTATAATATTAATAAATAGAATTACTTTAATATAAGCCGGGATTTTAAGTAGTAGGATAAATATAGTTATATAATCTAACCTTACTATTATAATTAGTAAAATTATAGAAGTTTTTACTATAAATATAAGCTTCGAGGGCTTTAAGGGGACTATAAGTAAGAAAAAAAGAGAGACTATAGCTATAGTAAATATAGAGCTTAAGAATAATAAAATAGATTTAGAAATATAGGTATATCTCTATAACTATAACTACTAACTATAAGGGCTTAGCCTATTTATAAAATGGAATAACGAATATAACGATATTATATTCCTTTATATACTAATATTAATTTCTATAAGGACCTCTAGATATATAATATTCCAAACGGTATTATTAGATATCTGTACTAATAAGACTATAAAATTTTAAATATTTATTATACGCAAGAGAGTAATATATAACTAGCTATATATAAATAGTAAAGAATATAGATTAATACTAATATAGTTAAGAGACTAGCCTTATAACTTATTAATAGTTATTATAAAGTAAAAAGTAATTAAAAACTACCTACGGCTTAATATAAATGGTAGCTTATCTACTAATAATTATAAATTAATATAAGAGATAAGGTAGCGGTGTTTGCTATATAAGTTACTAATAATAACTACCTTAATTAAATATTAATATAGCTAAGTAATAATTAATCTAGTACTATTATAGAGCCCTTCCTTAGGCTATAAATTATAAAGAAGTATAATAAATATACTAATTTTTAACTATAAATTGGAAGAATGTATACCTAGTATTTTAATAGAATATAAATACTTATATATAAATTCTTTAATACCAAAGGCGTTCTAGAAATCTATAATAATTAAATTTGTAGCTAAATAAGTATAAATAAAATCTAGGAAATATTTAAATATTATCTTATTAATAGCTTATAGTTTATTATTATAGACTATAAGGATAGCCTAGCGAGAAAAGAATTATTAAGTAGTAGAAGTATTATTATTTATAGCGGATAAGAGGTAATTAAATAAAAATATATAACTATAAAAATCCTTAATTATATATTTATATCTAATATATAGTAGAATATTAATAATACTATATAGAGAGGTATTATAAGGTAGATATATAAGCTAGGCTATAAATAGCTAGAAGTTTATATTATGCTATAAGTATATATTCTAATATAGCTATAATATCTTTAGCGACGGCTATATAAAAGAGTACTAAATATTTATAAATACTATTATAGCTCCATTACTACGCTATATAATAGATAATATCTAGATAAAGTTACCTTCTAATAGAATTAAAATATTATTAAATAGGTCTATAGTATTATCTTGTAGGTTCTTAAGTAGCTAATCTATAACTTCTATATAAAAATAGTACTATATTAGGACCTTATTTTATATTATAGGGAAGGTAGAATATATATAGTAGCCCGTAGTAGATCTAACTATAATTAATAAAGTAGATATTTCGTATATATTAATAGATATCTTAAATTGCAAATATATAATAGTTCTATTAGATAGAAGAATAGCTATAATATTAGATAAAGTTATATATATTATAGTCTAGCTATTAATACGTAATTAGTTATATAAAGCCTTATAAAAGAAGGTCTTACTAATACCGCTAGCACCCTATAGAAAAAAGTAGATAATCTTTAACTATTTAAAAATTATAATTATAATAGTATTAAATATAGACCGCTAGCCTTTATTAAACTAGCTATAAGTATTATTAGCCTCGTTATTATATTAAATAGCGTTAAATAGATTGGCTATAGATAAAATATTAGTAGAGTTATAAATAGTTAGCTAAGGTATAATATAAGTAGATAGATTAAAATTCAAAAGATATTTACTATCTTTAACTAATATATTCTTTATTAGGAATAGGCTATAATTAAGGATAATATTATCTATAATTTTAAAATAAGCGTGGCTACCCTCTATATCCTACTATAAATAGTAATAT
>NW_003315331.1:0-7962 GCF_000151505.1 Trichophyton verrucosum HKI 0517 | reverse complement strand
TCAGTCGGACAAAGGAGCCACGTCGAAGTATCCCATCCGTCACATAGCTGTTTAACTCTACGCGGAAACCGAGCAGTTAGATGACGAATATACCAAGCGACTAAGAGACCAGTAATACATACGGGTAGGAAGCATTGTTCGGACAAAGTGGTTCACATCACTGAAGACCACACCGTAGCGTTCTTGTTCCCGCACAACAACTGGCTTGATCCGCAGACACTGCAGTATTGGTTGGGGCACATGCGGTTTCGTGCTGTCGAACATAGCACTGTGAATGATGTTGGTTAGCCTAGGCCAGCCACTTGACTCGGGGATTCATTACCTCAAGGCGCCCACAGATATTTGGCTGGCCATCTTCAAAGGCGTACAGAGGACGGTGCCGTCAGCGTCTTTCAGCTTCCAGTGAACCGCCGGTGCTGTCGGGTGGAGAGTTGAGGTTGAACTTCCTGTTGAAGACGAAGACGCGTTGAAAGGCCTTTTAGTGGGGGTTTAGTCAACTAATTAGCTAGAGTTAACTATTTAAAAACTTATCGCGACGCGTTTTCTACAGGACAGGCACCAGCGCCTTGGCTGGGCAAATTTAGTCTCACGTGAAACTGTGGATTACATAATCTGAGGTATTTCTTGGCCTGGGCACCTTCGTTCGTTCACACGCCTGGACAGTCCTGGGCGGACCTTCGATGGACCAACATTTGATATCTTCCATTTGCCGCGCTTCAACGCATTTGGTGGGCTATGGATCCGTCTTAAGACACGCGCTGTTTGAATACTTTCGTGCCTCAGCATGGTCTCAGGCTCTCGGCTAGCTCTGGGTCCAGTCTACTTGATTGCTATTCAAGTGGTCTCTCGTGCCCTCACATTCCTAGCAAACCAAGTTCTCTTGAGGCATATCACCCCTTATGCATTCGGCCTTGCTTCGCAGATTGAGTTATATTCAATCACTGTGCTGTTCTTCTCGAGAGAAAGTATCAGACTAGCCGCACAGCGTCAGCCACCAGATATCACAAAGGCTGCTGACATTGACTCAACAGATAAGCGGCCTGAGAATGCCAAAAACCAGGAAGAAAACGCAGGAAGCCAGGCCGTTGTGAACATTTCGTATGTTCCGATAGCACTCGGTCTTCCGATGGCATATGTATTTGGCGTGCTCTATCTAAACTTGGGCCAGAGCGATAGGACGCTTGGCCATATTGAAAGAATAAGTTTCTTAATAGTTCAATTGGCCACTGTTTTGGAACTGCTATCAGAACCTCTTTTCGCCGTGGTTCAGCAGAGAATGCTCTATGGTACAAGAGCAAAAGTGGAGATGATTTCTTCAGTGGCTAGGGCATTCTTTAGCTGTGCTTCTGTATTACTTATCAGCCGAAGTTATGAGGATGCAGGAATCCTGTCTATTGCCCTTGGCCAACTCGGATACGCCACCTTCTTGCTTGCTGGGTATTTTATTTGCGCTAAGCCAATATCACAGAAACATGCGTTCAATTTGTATCCTGTTCGTATTGCCTATATGTAAGTCTGCGTTTTGTCCTTCCTCCAAAATTTCTTCAGGGCTAACATCACACCAGTAATCACCCCAACTATATTTTCTCTTTTATTCCACAGCATTTATTGGCATTAAGCATGAACTTGTATATGCAGTCGGTTGCAAAACATGTCCTCACACAGAGTGACTCAGTCATCCTTGCGTCCCTGGCAACCCTGGAGATTCAAGGCCAGTACGCGTTGGCTTCAAACTATGGTGGCCTAATCGCTCGAATGGTCTTCCAGCCCATTGAAGAATACAGTCGCAACCTTTTCAGCAAACTTCTAGCCATAAGAGAAAGCGGGCAGATTGTCGATAAATCAGTCAAGGCTGTAAAGTCACAATTCATCGATATCCTACGTGGATACGGCATACTTTGTGTTTCAATTTCTGCCGTCGGTCCTGCGGCTGTTCCTCTCGCGATAAAGCTAATTATTGGCTCCCATTGGGACTCTCCCGAAACCCAACAAGTTTTGTCATTGTACTGCTATTATATACCATTTTTGGCAGTTAATGGCATTACTGAAGCATTCGTCTCTGCTGCAGCTACCAACTCTGAGCTACGGTTACAGACCAAATGGATGGGGATATTGTCAGCAGTCTTTGTTGTCGCCGCATATGTGTTTCTAAGAATCACACAGTCAGGTGTATACGGGCTTTTATGGGCAAATCTAGTTAATATGGCTGCGCGTATAATCTGGAGCAGTTTCTTCATTCAGCGGTTTTTTGAGAAACATGACAGCAAACTCCATGCCAGGGAAATTCTTCCCAGCTTAGGTGTCTGCATTGCAGGGGCTATTGGCTGGTTATCTCTGAGATATTCAACCGTTCCTGGCGGCCTAGATCTGGAAAACCTGGCTAAAGTAGTAACCACAGGATTGTGTGTTGGTTCTACCATGTAAGTGTCAACCTCAGCTCATGATCTACTTACTTTTAACTAATGCACAGTAGTCTGTATCTAGAGCGAGGGTATATTCGGCAACTTATAAACCAAGTAAAGTCATGAGGTGCCAACCACCTGGGTAGGCGCTATAAGGCCTTGCCTGATCAGTTTGATAGATTTAATTATCAGTAACCCTGGTAGTGAGGCTCCTTATCAGCACGTGATACATCTTATTTTTGACAAGCCCACCGTTCTTATCTCCATTTGTAATCCTTGCCACCTGACTTTTAGTTATCTATCAGTCATACAAAAAAATTGCTCAAGTGGTAGTTCATACACCCACGACTCTCTTCCTATTACAACTCTTGATATCGCACAAAGTGACTCGCAAAAGCGTCTACGATTAATGTCGCCTGCAGCCGTCATGAGTGGTTTACCCCGGGTGTTGCTGCTTTCCCCGCCCTCCCTCTCATCAAACCCTGACAAGCTAGCCGAGCTTATCAATCAATATGATAAAAACGCCAGAGACTTGCAAATGCTAGACCGCCTCGCCGCTGGCCTTGTATCTCTCCCTGAGTCTACCTACAGCCTAGTTTTGCTACTCACAGGCATCGATGGAACAAATGTGGAAGGCGAGCGATTGGTGGGACGAGACACACTACAGCAGATTTCTCGAGCACTACAATCAGGCGGAGTAATGAAGTACCAAGATGGATCTCCTACCGCTATTAATGAATCAACTCGTACTGAAGCAATATTATGCGGATTAACGGTTAATGATAAAGGGGAGCTGCTGAAACCTGCATTTGAAGAACAATCGGTTTCATTGCCATTTTCGTTTAACAAAAGCCGGAAACCCAAGAAAGATACCAATTCAAATAAGAATGAACAGCAACCAGCAGTACTCCAAAACAACATAGTGATATTGGATAACAACACGAATGATGTGTTTAACACCCCAGACGGCGATGATGACGAGGAACTAATCGATGAGGATGAATTGATTGATGCGGATGAGCTTGAAAGACCCATAATACAACGTAAGGCCTGAAACTACCATTCGCAAGTTTACCGTTCAAGATTAACTAACAATTCATAGCCCCGGAGTGTAGGCCTAAAGCTGGCAAACGCAGGAGGGCGTGTAAGGATTGTACCTGTGGGCTAGCGCAGAAACTCCAAGCAGAAGATAAGCTTCAGCGAGCAAACGCAGACGAGAAGTTATCTGCGTTAAAATTGAACTCTGGAGAAATAGCAGAAGTAGATTTTACAGTTCAAGGGAAAACTGGAAGTTGCGGAAACTGCTCCTTGGGAGACGCGTTCCGTTGTGACGGTTGCCCGTACATTGGCCTACCACCGTTCAAACCAGGTGAAGAGGTAAAACTATTTGATAATGATGTGCAATTGTAGAACGCAATTACGCACCTCTTGAGATATAGCCTGTTATGATTTACAAACTTCCTATGAAATAGAGCAGAGGTCCTAACATAAACTGGGGTCCGTAAGGTAGTCCTTTTCTTTTCTTTCTTTTTTTTATGTTGTAAGAGAGCATCCATATCTGTGCATCACAGCTCATCCTCTTGATCCATATCCGAGGGTTTCAAGAGTCCACCTATCTTTATCGCTCGGTCTCGCTCAGCAGCTTTGGCTTCCTTCAACTCCTGTTCCCTTTCTTCAGCATACAGTTCCGTGTTGTCGCCAGCGAACTCCTTCAATGAGATAAGGAAGTCTCTTAGATGGGTTTTGAATTTGTTGAAGTCATCATTGATAACAAATAGACCAGTAACAAACTGTCTTGTTTGAGCCCTACGATGCTGTTAATATCAATGAGATATTTATCAGTGCAGGAGGGGGTACGGCATACTCTTGTAGGTTCTTGAAGGCACTCTGGAGCAAATTCACGACATACTCCTGGAGGAAGTCTCTATTGGATGTCCCAGCAGGAGCCTGGTCAGGTGCATAGATTGGATCCCGAATCTTGTCTGATTGCACGAAATAGAACATTCGAGCAAGAAGCATTGCCTGCGATTTGAACCCTGGAGATGACATTGCGGATCAGTACTTGCACGCATCAACAAATATATATATAAAAGTAACATACCAGCCTTGTGATCGGTATCAGTGAGTACAAAGAAAACATCTTGTAATATCGGAAGATAAAATTGTCTGAAGAAGATACTTGACGTCTGGGGGTCGGAGTCCGCCATGTTGTTCATCAACTCAAGGCACATGGTGAGTCCGGTGTTCTCGACTTCTCTGTTGTCGTGCTTGCTAGCCCACATGCACGAATCAATGACAAATTTAAACTGGCTGGTATCTAGTTTCAAAAGAGCAGAGAAGCAGTATAGGTTGATTGCCTGTAGCAACTTGAAAAACCCTACACGATGCTCGGGATATTCATGGAAGTCTTTGTTGATCATTCCAAGCGTACATTCGAAGACATTTTCCATAATAATCGGAACTTTGTCATCCATGAGGTTCTACGCATAATGTTAGCAAGTGAAGTGCAATTAGGGTATACAGAACTTATGGCGCGTCAAGAAAGTTGCGGAGTTGGGAGTATTGCATAATGTGGGTACATACGTGTAATTTATGGATGATTGTTGTCATCACATTCAGCACTTCTGCTTCTCTGGCGTCAGGCACGTTCCGGTTGTAGTCAAGAAGAACAGCCTCTAGAAGCGGGGGGACCATGCTAGAGTTGACCATCTCGAGATCATCAGCCTTCTCGACATAAGTATCAATAAGCTTCAGTATCTCCTTTTTGATTGTTCTCAACCCTCGCACTTTCGGCGTTTTAGTAGCATATCCCGTTGCTTTTACAAATGTTAGCGAGCGCCGAATGGAAAAAACTGAAGGAGTGAATACTAACTGTCTGCAGCAATGGCATCCGAAATGAGCTGACTCGATGCTCGGTACATGTTGAGCATATCCAGATAAATGCGTCCGATCTGCGAATAGAAGTAGCTGCCAATTGAGGTACAAGCCGCTACGTTGGTCTTCATTATATTTCCAACAATTTTTATGGTTTCTGCATTCTGAAGCGTGGATGGATCCTGGGTTGCCTGGCTGATGATTGAATCCCATGCCGCATTTGGAAGAGCCATGAGATTTTCAATTAGACGATCCTGAACGCCTTTCTGGCCTTGAGCCGAAATCATATAGCCACAAGCTTCATAAAAGGTGTGGACTTGCTGGGGAGACAGGTCACAGGTGATTTTTCTCATTGATCCCACGATCTCGTCTATAAACGGCTCGGTCTCACTAGGCTGCAACACAACAAAATGCCGTCGGCATTTGTTCGCAATCTTGATGAAGGTGTCACACGCCATATCTTGGACACCTGTTTTTTTTTTTTTTTCTTCGTAGTTAGCAAATGATAATCTTTCGGTTCTTGACCTGTTTGGGGACTACAAACCTTCGTGAGTCTCGTGCATGAATTCAAAAAGCTTGTTGACAACCGTTTTCAAAAATTTCCAATGTGCCTTCAAAAATCTCGGGTATTGCCCAACAATATACATGATGTTACTCGCCACGACCGCTTTGTTGTCTTTTCCACGTTTCATTTCTGTCAGGCCAAGAAGATCTTTGATAACAGTAACGAGAAACCTCTTCTCAGTCTCCTCATTCATGGCTCCAGAGATTGACCCAATGGCCCAGCAGAGAGTGTTGCAATTGGCCCAGGACCACTCAGTTCCATCAACCTGTTTAGCCAACTTGTCGGCCATGATGTTTTCTGTGTCTACTACATCCAGGTGAGTAAGGTAGACAAGGCACTCTCTGGTGGTTTTGTATAGCTGAATAGTATCACTCTCTTTGACGAACTCCCGCACGATTTCACCTTCATCGTTCTCGACAATCAGCACTTCCTCTGGTCTTACCATCTTCTCAATCATAACGGTTCTCAAGCTGGTGAGGACTTCTTGGTATTTATGTTTTCGAAGAGGATAGTTGGCAAGCGTGCTTGGGTGAGGCGCACCTCCGTTCGATAGTCCGCTCACCCCCATACTGACCAGTGGGTTTATATCAGTGATTGGAAGCTGTTGCATCTCTTCGTACAACTCCTGGACCAATCGGGTCCAGTATTCCAGGCAGATTTTGAAAATTTCTCTGTCATCAATCTGGCTAATTCGGATGAGATAGAAATGGGCATGTGTGAGGTAGTCTCTATTGGGAAGTTTCTCGATAAGCTATAATGCGACAAGTCAGAAAACAAGAGATCCAAGAGAAGTAAACCTGTACGGGGTACTTACATGTAGCCTGACACTGAAAAAGTTGCAAAGGAAAAGAGCAAGGTTGAGGACAAACTCTTGGTCCCGGGAGTTGCTATTCGCATAAGTTTCCCTCAAGTCCAGCGATAGAGGGATAATCTTGGACACGGTTGTTAAGAGATCTGTGAATATCTGGACAAGTTTCTCGTCGTATGAATATTGCGGACCAATTTGAAGACTTCCAATCTCAGTGAGGCACTTGAGAGTCACGTTGCGGAATTCAGGGACGTCTAAGAACCGTGTCAGGAGAGTGTTGATGATGGGTGTTTCAAAGACATATCCCAGTGGGATCCAGTTGAGAAATCGTAGCAGAGTTTCCAGGGTAGCTTTTATTAAGCTGCTCTGGTTCGCGGTATCCAGGACTTCTGAACATAACTGGAAAATAGCGGAGAATTCCTGGCACATTGTTGTCTTCAGGTTCCTGGCCTTAGTTGATGTCATCTGATCCTGGGAGTAATCAAAAACTTCTTCAGAGAGCAGGCGGAGGATGGCCATGTTGTTTTCACATATCGATAAGCTCGTGTGGCATGATGATATGATTTCGTTGATAAAGGTTGGCCAGTTGTGAGGCCATTCTTGCTTCAAGATAGATACCAGGACGAGGTTAAGTTTGTTGAGAAAGGCCCGCTCGCTCTTCAGCTTCTCCTCCGTTTTGGAGTGTTCGATGATACAATTGACGATGAAATTTCGGATACCTAATAGCAGTCTGGTCAGAAGGGATATTATATAGACCCTTATGCAAGTCCACTGTCCATACCTTGACACTGTTCGCGAGGAAGAACCTTCCATCGTGTCATAATGACATCGTCGAGAACTTGAAGAGCAAGATCTATCAAGCATATGTTAGCGCTAAAAACTGCACGATGGTGGGCAGCAGCCGGAAGTAGGCTTACATTTAGTCTGGACATATTCGGATTCCTGAAGGATGTTGCCCACGAGCACCCATGATTCGGGATTTTGTTTAAACTGAATTGATCCGGTTAGAATGGTATGTCAAGCCGGAAGACTGGATACCCTCCATCGATGTGTGCATACCTCCGTAAGAGCTTGTTGTGCTTGTTTTTGCTAGCGAGAGAGAGATGAAAGATTTAGCGCCGTTTTGTCCTTTGCTTGCGCGAACAACCCGCTATGGCGGCAACCGGGGTGGACTTACAGCTTCGCCTTTTCCCTCATAGAAGGCCCGAACGGTGTTATCTAGCTCCCGGATAGAGACCGACATGGCGCATCAAATGTCAGGGTTAAAGGGGGGACAGGCCCAGATCTCCAGCACTGCCGTCCAAGGGAAAAAA
>NW_003315330.1:0-19701 GCF_000151505.1 Trichophyton verrucosum HKI 0517 | reverse complement strand
CTTTGAAAATGCATATTTGATGCCAAGATTTCGCCGGCTTGTGGGTACAAAAACTTTGTTTAGTTAGAGACGGAGAGAGTTAAGGAACAACATCCAAAACCGACGTCAAGGATACAGACGAGCAACGGCTTGTGTTTGTTCGAGAAAATATTAATATGTGTGGAGTGTATATATAAGACGCAGCTGACTCTACCTTGCGCTCTATGCGATTATTATCTTTGTTTCCCAATTCCCACCCGGTAAAACGCCAAAAGCCCAATGACCCAAGAACCCAAAGATAACATCCAGTGAAGACTCCGGCCAATCGCTGAAAGAAATATGCAACCATCCCAACGCTCAAATCCTTTCCGCGTTCCTCAAATGCATGCTAACGATTCAATCGAAAATACAAAACAAGAACACTGATGGAACGCCCCGCGATGCTCGTTGTGAGATGTGGGTGCTTTTCAACCGGACCTGACAACACGGCCGGCAACAACACTGATATCATCCATTTTACCTGTACAACGCAAGGGTCAGTAAGACGAACTAGGTTGACAACAGCACAAGATCGCTGGAATGCATACCTCCGTTGACAGACAGACCTACTTCCTGCGCCTTTTCCATGTACGGAGTTTGCGCGGCCGGGTCCATGGCAACTGCCCTGGCAGTGGTCAAGAGCTGCTCAGCGACATATACCATCCTTCCGCCCCGACTCTCAAGATACTCGGCCATCTCTCGCTTTTTCTTGCATATTTCCCATTTCTCGAGACTTTTGAGTACCACTTCTAGCACGTCATGGTCCCACAAATTATCTGTTACTCCATCTGAAACCACCAGAACGATATCATTTTCCTCTATCTCCAGTACGGACAATGCTGCATTCTCTCGAGGTTTGTCCACACTATTGGTCCCTAGCTGCATGGGGCAGTCGAACCAGTGCCACTGGCCATCGGTTTTGAACACAATACGCCTCTCTCTTGGGCGAATGACTAGTGTCTGGCAATCCCCAAGATTGGTGACATGCAAGAACGGAGTGGGTGTCTCTCCTATGATTTTGTAGCTCAAGAGTGCAGTCGCGGTGGTGGTGGTCCCTAGAATCTCATTTGGGGATGAGGTTGCCTCGACTGTCTCTTCGTACGCCCGCTGAAGACACTCAATCAAGTCCGGTTTCGGCGATCCGGTGAGGCGGTTTTCAACTTCCAACGCCCAGTAATGCAGTATTAATCTGGACCACAACCTGGAAAACAAACTGTGAGTAACTGTTTGACCTTGCCTAAGGTTCAAAGAGGCACCTACGCAGCATGGCCCTGAGGCTTCGACGCCCAAGCTCCGACTCCGTCGTTCACGCCCAAGAAGTTTGGAGAACAAAGGATCGCATCGTCTCCGTTTGTTAGCCCGCGAAGAGGCTCCCCGTTTACCGACGGCCGTCTATCATGACTCCTGTCATGAGTCGTCAAGGCATCTGAGAACGAAGTGGATGGCGGCGATAGGAAAGGCGGCGGGAACGGCCGGGACGGTCGCTTCGGGATTATCGAGTAGCCAGTGTCAAAATAGAAAGGAGGCCATTTTGATCGCACAGGCTGCACATTTTTCTCTGCGGTCGGGGTTGAGATGCCAGATATAGGGGCAACGGCCGGCGACCACTGGATAAATTGTCGGAGGGTTGGGAGTTTCCAGTTTGTTGATATCAGAAAGCGAGTGGAGGCAGGGGTAGTAAAGACCATTCCAGCATGAGTTTATCTGCACCTGGAGCAGGCTCACTGTAGATGTTTCTTGGGTTTAATCAAACCCTCAAAAATATTCTCTGGTTTAGGTAGGATGGAAGAGACCAGATGGATTAAATATGGTCATCCTATTTCCTCCTCGCCTTTTTTTTTTTCGCCCTCCTTTGTTTTTGAAATCGGACAACTTCCAGTTTTTGCTAACATGCGCCTCTCAACACAGCCAGACCACGCAGGGTACAGGGGTAGGCACGCGCAACGATAACCTGACCTGATAATTCTCCGTTAAGGCCTTCGTGTTTTTTCTTTTGTGACAATTGTTGAGCTCCGGAAAATTATATCTTCCGTCAGCTGGGTAAATAATCAGCGCACTGCCAGAGAGGCGATTGATTGTATCTGCCTTAGGTCTCCTTCGTTATGTGCATTCCCCAGCCTAACTTATACTACGCCGCATCCAGGAACCGGAGCTGGAAGCGAATGGGCACGCCGCACAAGTTCCATTCCTGCCGTCCGACTTAGTGGGGTCTCTGGTTGAAATTTGAGTGTGGTCTTTGGCCTAGGAGTGGCAACCGTGCAGTTAGATATCGCGGACGTTGACCGAACCAAAGCACCGCCATTCGGCTTCCAGAGCGAGCGGTCGAGTTTGTGACGATAGAGAAGCTAGAGCGCAGCGGCGACGGCTATTTAGTCCACGGCTTTTCTCTCCAATCACCCGCCCTCGACTTGGCGACTCCGCGTTGTTCGGTCGTTAACCATCTAGCTCTGGCGGCGAGCACCGGGAGTTGCGTATCGGAAGTCACTCGTGTCCGGAGTAGTTGAAGAGGGGATGACAATGTTGTCGTTGCCAGCATACGGTAGATCTAGATTCCAAGTCTTCTGTTCTAGAAGCCCTAAAGCCGGGCGCTGGGTCTGGGGAATCGATGTCTTGATGCACGGTAAATGTATGGATGCACAACCATGTACGGAGTACTCCGTAAGGTTTGTCGATATGGAGAAGCGGGCGCTTAAGTGCACGTGACATGGCTTTTGCCCATATCGAGTTTCGTATTCGAACTTCGAGGTGGAAATACATTCAAAGCAAGAAAAGAACGAAGAAAGACAGCAGCTAAAATATGCATAAAATCATGAAACACTGCTCGTGCTTGTTAAAAGCCCTTTGACAGGAAAAAAAAAATGGAAAAGAAAGAAACGGCCTTCAACTCCTCCCTAGCTGTTCGTTCAATCATTAAAATCGTCACTATATGACCATTTATTCTCTTACTAGCACTGCCCTCGATGCACGCCATCCCTAATTCCCTGCGGGTACTGAAAATCCATGTTGAAGTCAAAGCAGTAGCTGTCTTGAGCGACAGCTCGCCAATAGTGGTCTCGGAAGTGAGTGACTTCGTCGTGGAAGAACTCCAATCCTCTGCTCAGGAAACATGTCATTCCATGCAAGCCAATACCCTGGTAAGAGGCAGATAGTGCTTCGAATAGTATCACTGCCATGTCCGCACATTTTTCAACAAATGGTCGCCGGAGGCCAAGGTCCTCTTCGTAAAGTAGATTCATCCTACTTGTACAGGGGCAAATTCTCCATCCCTTAGCAGTACATCTGCGAGAACAAGTGCAGTTCTCAAGACATACACAAAGATTTTGCTGGACATATAGGCGGACCACTTCCTGGCTATTCTGACGTCGAAACTCGCCAACAGTTATACCATGTAGCATAGCACATGCTGCTTCTCTGTTTGCCTGTATTCGTCGTTCTTCCGCATAGGCCGGGTTGGATTTCCATGCTGGTGGAGGGGATCTAACCTTGACGTCGGCGCATTTGCCTTGTTTCTTCTCTCTTGCTGTAATACCCATGTACTTCTCCCTCAAAGTTGCAAATATCATCTCTGGGGAAGCGTCGTAAACAGGATTAAGTCCGCTCCACTTCATGCGATATGGTGAGTCTGGGTCGGTGATCAGGCTCTGTATATATTGACGGTAGCTAACCGGGTCATCGGCGAAGTACCCAGCCTCCTCGCCCATTAGCATGGTTTGCTGGATATAGTCTTCTTCTTGATGTCGAATGAGTTCTGTGTTGAGCACACCGCACACTTCCTCTGAAAGTAGGAGACATTTGCATGCCTCAAAGATCAACCTAAGGTGTTTGATTTCCGGAAGGCCCTTGCTTCGAAGAAGCCTTGAGTTGGTTCTAGCAAAACGATAATCAAACTCGAAGCTCTCTTCAATGTCTATTTGCCGGATTTCACTCTTTACTCTTGCGAGTAAGATGTAGAACAGGTCTTCAACCGCTGCAAGGAGTTTGGCGGAGTATGGCTGTGTCAATTCTTTCTCCATTCGGGCAATATGAAATTTTATATCCGTTGGAGTGTCGTCCAACTAGATACCGATTGTTAACCTGATGTTCTTTTGAAATGCAACTGTTTTTCAATATTCCCACTTACTTCTGATCCAAATGCCTTGAGAATCTCAGAAATCATCTTGGCGACGCCATAGACCTTGGAATAAGCCATGACGGCTCTGCCTTGCCTCTCAGACTTGCTGTCTTCAAAGGTCTGCGGACCGCAGAATTCTGCCTCATTTGACCCCGGAATATACCTAACTGGCTGTAGGAACTCCATTGGTTTCCGAAAATATCTTAAGGTGGGTATAATTGGGTTCTTCAAAGGGGGTGGAAAGGGGTAGTTCGTGAATTCGAGAGTTGTATATCAGAGATAGCTGGCTGTGATGAGGATGGATGGAGCTCTTGGTAAGGTTCCTGGAGTGGAGCGTCATGATGGAAAGGAAAAGGAAAGGCAGAACTGAAAGGGGGTTATATATATGGTGGCTGGTAGTATGTCCTCGATTGTCGGATGTGAATTCACCTAGGCTGCCTATTCAAAGTTCCTGTGTTATTGAACTTTGAATGCGACGATGAGCTCATAGAGTTCCATTGAGCAGGCCAAACATCGACATCCCTCAATAGCCTATTCAATACTCAGATTGTCTTCTAACCTTCGCAACGACACTCACTTTCATCTGTGAATAGGGTCCCTTGGGCGTTGTTCAGATGGGTTCATTCAATACGTGACCCAGCAGATTGGGGGCTTACTTATCTAATCAGGCACTTAATGCCAGCATACGCGATTTCTCCTGTAATTTATTTGGTATAAGGGTAATTTGGAGAATCTCGTCAAGGAAATATGCACATATTTAACTAGACTTATTGTACGTGGGTTCAGACAATTGGAATTGTGACCGCTGCGCTGCAAAACCAGCAGCACGTTTATTGAGAGACATGTCTTCATTTGTGTTAATTTTCTCTAACCTTGGACACGGAACGTCCTTCCACTGGCGGTCTTTCGCTCCTTTTCTTCATTCTCGGGTCTCGCACGGTTAAGAACTAGAGAAAAAGGTACAATTAGTATAAGCAAAGTGGTTAACGTTGAATCTAAGCAAGCTTACCCTGCAAGAAGTCTGCAGTGCGTTTCCGCATTCTGGTGTGGATATAAGCCTAGACAAGTAGGTCAATAATCGGAACATGTCCTAATTGGTGGTATATATTCAGGATCGTACTTTTGAAGCTTTGATATGATAGTGGAAGTAGTCGCGGAAGGTTTGTATGTGGGATATCGTCTCCGCACGTTTTTGTGGCAGGAGGTGACGGGGATAGAGGACTATATACCATTAGCGGAGTTATACCGACATATTGCTTGAGCATTTGGCCTTACCGAATGTGATGTAGCCGACTTCCCCATTTCGAGAGTCCTTTAGGCCTGGAATCCCTTGGAGTTCTAGCGGTGGATCGTTGCGGAATAGGACTTGGGGGGCGTTTTGTATGGCTCGCCTTCGAACGTCGGCGAATTCCTATCAAGAAATCAGATGATAAATCCAGAGATATAGAGAGCAAGGGATATAGGCCATTATGGCATACCTGAAGGAACACTTTACCAAAGATCTTATCTGTCTCATCCCTGAAGATTGTGCTGAAAATAACAGTGACGCAATCGTATCCAGCCTTGATGAATATGGCCTCCTCATCTCGGTAATGGACAGTCATCACCTCTCCACCATCCTTTAACTGTTGTGGAAGAGCTTCAAGGGAGTATTTGTTAGACTCCTCCTCGAGTTTTTGGAACTCTTCAAATCCTCTCTCGAAGGGCGAAGCCATGGCATTCCGTTTCATGAGCGCAATGCTCATAATTAGTTGATCCCTTGCCTCCTGCTCAGCAGGGAGATCCTCCAGGTCTATGAGGATTGAAAAGTCATATCCAGGCTCTGGGGATACAATGTATGGTCCGTATTCTCTCTGAAGGACACCCTCCGCACCATATTGTACCAGCTCGCGGAAACAGCGTACTGCGATGGAGATGAGGATTTTGGATTTGGTCTCGGGAGTGGAAACATGAAACGTAACGCCGTCGAAGTCGGATACTATCTGATCGATCGAAACTGGGGCAGCTCTATCGTTGATTGTCAGTTGAATCTATCCCAAGGCAGCACACATTGGGTGGGGTATTTACCCTGAGAACCGCTCAGTTAGCAGCGAGTGTATGAGGACGTTGTGGTAATCTAGGAGTAGCATCTTTAGGGAACCAGTATCATAAAATCAATTCCGATAACCACGCTGCGCAGACGTCATGTAAGGGTTGTTTAGATCTGTTTTGTTGCGCTGTGATACTTCTCCGTCCAACTGTATCGGCGTCAGCGATGCGTTCACTCGTCTGCACTTAATTACGTAATCTTAAAATTGCTACACTGGTCTTTGAGGGAAACCGCAGCTTATCCGTGGAACTCAATATTTCTTTTGCGCATTTCGAGACTTTGAAGCTTGGTGGAAGGGCAGATATTGGAGTCTCGTCTTTGACGCAAGGGAAAAATGGTGAAGTCGTATTTGTAAGTTCTGCTCGTCGCTCTCAATTCGAATTGCTACTAACAATATGCTTTTCATAGAAAATTCGAGGCTTCAAAGACTTTCGGCCTGGTCACTTCCGCCTCAGCAAATGCGGTTTGGCTGAAAGATGAGAAGACAACCGGCTCAGTTCGAAAATCGGGCTCTGGGCGTGCAGTTGTAGGCGCCGGAGAGAGTGTTCTATGTTGGGACATCAAGAAGGGGGATTTACTTTCAAAATGGACTGATCAAAAATGCCAGGCGCAAGTGACAGCAATTGCGCAAAGCAAGACCGATGAAGACCTTTTTGCAGTAGGGTGAGGATACTCTTTTAACGAAATACCATGCTTTTTCTTTATGGTGGATGAACGGTCTAACTCACGAGCTATAGGTACGAGGACGGCACAATTAGAATATGGGACTCAAAGTTAGCTACGGTAATGATTTCTTTCAATGGCCACAAATCTGCGATTACCAAATTAGTATTCGACGCGCAAGGAACACGAGTTGCAAGTGGCTCTAAGGACACAGATATAATACTCTGGGATTTGGTGTCTGAAGTAGGATTAGTCAAATTGCGAGGTCACACTGACCAGATTACTTCCCTTCATTTCCTGACCACAGGCGCTGTGGATGATGCGGAAGCTCTTGCGCTTAGCCAGCACGATGGTTTCTTATTAAGTACAGGAAAGGATTCACTGATCAAAGTCTGGGATCTCTCTTCTCAACACTGCATCGAGACACATATTGCACAAGGAAACGGAGAATGCTGGAGTTTAGGCCTTTCGCCTGATATGAGCGGTTGCATCACTGGTGGTAATGAAGGTGAATTGAGAGTTTGGTCCATTGACGCGAGCTCAATAAGGGAGGTTGCAGGAGGGAAAGCCGAAGTGAATACCCGCAAGATACTGACTGATCGGGGTAACCTTTATCGCAATGGGAAAGAGAGGACGTTGGGCATACATTTCCACCCACAATTGGATTACGTTGCCCTTCATGGATCCGAGAAGTCGACCGAGATCTGGCGAATAAAGAGTAACGAGGAAGTACAAAAGAGCCTGGCAAGGAAACGCAAGCGGAAGAGAGAGAAGGCCCGAGAAAAAGCAGGTGAAGGCGGAACGGAAGCAGACGTGGATATGGATGACCCTACCACTGCGGCCTCAATTGCAGAAGTTTTTGTTCCGCATACAATTGTTCGGACAGGAGGCAAGGTATCGTCTGTGGACTGGATGGGCTCAAAAGGTTTACAACTACTTGTGGCTACGGCCAACAACCAACTGGAGACCTACGGAATCACACCAGCCGAGAAGAAAAAGTCTCCGGACCAGGATGAGCCTGATTATAGCCGTGTTCTTTCCATTGATATCCCGGGCCACAGGACAGATGTGAGATCCCTTGCCTTAAGTTCCGATGACAGAATGGTTTCATCGGCATCGAATGGAAGCCTGAAGATTTGGAATGTACGGACGGAAACATGTTTACGAACACTGGATTGTGGCTACGCTCTTTGCTCTGCATTTTTGCCAGGGGACAAGATCGTGGTCGTTGGAAATAAGAATGGAGAAATTGAGGTATTTGATATTGCGTCGTCCACCTTGTTGGACACAATACAAGCACACGATGGGCCTGTTTGGTCGCTTCAAGCCCATCCCGATGGAAAGTCGATGGTTACTGGCAGTGCCGACAAGACAGCGAAATTCTGGAATTTCCAGGTAGTGCAAGAGGAGGTCCTGGGAACCAAACGGACTACCCCTAAACTGAAGCTTGTCCACACCAGGACATTAAAGGTGACTGATGACATTCTCAGTCTACGCTTCAGCCCGGATGCTCGTTTACTAGCCGTTTCTCTTTTGGATAACACTGTCAAGGTTTTCTTTGTCGACTCTTTGAAGCTCTTTCTTAACTTGTACGGCCATAAGCTCCCAGTCTTGAATATGGATATTTCATACGATAGCAAGATGATTGTTACTTGCTCAGCTGATAAGACTGTACGGCTATGGGGTCTTGATTTTGGTGACTGCCACAAGTCTTTCTTTGCTCATCAGGACAGTGTCATGGCTGTTGCCTTTATGCCTCACAACAAGGAAGGTGATGGGCATAATTTTTTCAGTGTGGGCAAAGACCGAGTTATCAAATATTGGGATGGCGATAAGTTCGAGCAAATTCTCAAACTTGGGGGTCACCACGGCGAAATTTGGGCACTGGCCATGAGCCATTGTGGGGAGTTCATCGTAACTTCCAGCCATGATAAGAGTATACGACTCTGGGAACAGACAGATGAACAGACATTCCTAGAAGAGGAACGAGAAAAGGAAATGGAAAGCTTGTATGAGGACAACCTGCTCAAGTCCCTGGACCAGGATGAGGACGACGAAGACAAGGCTGAGGCAGTTGCAGCCGGTAAGCAGACAACGGAGACTCTTACAGCTGGAGAAAAGATCATTGAAGCTTTGGATCTTGGTATGGATGATCTTGCGCTGCTACAAGACGCAAAGGAAAAGAATCTTCCACCTCCTACACGGCACCCGCAATATCTTGCTCTTGGAAATATATCTGCCGAGAGATACCTTCTCAACGTTATTCGAAAGATACCCGCTGCCTCACTACAGGATGCACTTCTCGTTCTTCCCTTTACTAAACTCCCTGCCCTATTCACCTTTGTAGATATATGGGCTAGAAAAGGGTGGGATATACCGCTTACCTGCCGTGTCCTGTTCTTCATCCTAAAGACGCATCACACCCAGGTTGTCAGCAGCAAGATGATGAAGCCCATGCTCGACTCTATCCGCTCTCATCTGCGCCGAGTTCTCGACAGGCAAAAGGATGAAATGGGATATAACCTGGCGGCTCTGCAGTTCATCGGCGGGCAGGTGAGAGAGAAGAGCCAGTCGGAATATGTGGATGAAGAGCAGTGGGAACAAGACGAGCAAAAACAGACCGGCGTGAAGAAGCGGCAGTACGTGTCTGTTGCTTAGTGTGTTCGGCCACGCATAATATACTATTTACTATTCTGGTTGCAAAGTATCAAGGGTGTTTCGTTGCATTTGAGGGATACCAAAAACATGTTGATCTTACATCCTGTTTCACCCAGACGGCGGATTGGAGTTTTTGTACAGTAAAAAAAAAGTCGATTGAATAGAAATGAAATAAAAGCAACATAGAATCAGTATTAATTCGTTAGTATGCCCTGGCTATACCTACAATCTTGGCCATGGATCGAGGGGATATCCTGCGGTTTGACCCAGTAGAAGAACAACATGTACCATCGCCCACCAGTTATATATATCTAGACAGCAGCCCACAGCAAATCCTAATACTACAGGCATATGATTGACATTCCACGGTATATGTATGGCTCGGCTAGCAGGTTTTCTTCCCTAGGGTACGAAGCAAATTAGCACAATGTACCCACTGATATTCCCAACGAACAATGTGAATAGCGAGAGGCTGAAAAGGACAAAAGGCACTCCAAAACCATACACAGCTTTCATCAGCAGAACCGTTATAAGCATCGACGACACAAATAATAAATTAACCCGCTCCATGTGGTAACGGTTGCCATACCTCTTCCGGCTCTTCCTAAAAGTACTTGGTTCGTATGGTATTCATCATATGAAAGCCGTGTATGGCTTGGAGTAATGGTAATACGTAGAAAAGGTCAACTTACATCTATACTGTCAGTATCCCGTGAGCCCAGCGACATTGAATGACATTATCAGTCGACAGTCGACAGGCGTAGCTAACGAAGAGCTTGCAGCGAAAGAAAATGCGAAAGCGCAAGCGACTTTTTATCAACATAGCATCACGTGGTATGATTATGTAACGACCACAGCAACCAGAACAAAATTAAAAAAAAAAAAAAAAAAAAAAAAAGGGACAAAAAAGAGAAAGCCGAACGCGAGGCTCGAACTCGCAGCCTTGTGGTGATCTCAGACCGTGTTTGCTGTAAAAGCCACACGCTCTACCGATTGAGCTAGCCCGGCTTCGTTGGTGGTAGGCAGGGCATGGAAGGTATATCAGTGGCAGGTTGAGGCTGCGACCCCTTACGGAGTACATGCAAGTATATCAGTCCTGCTCTCCCTCACGGCAACGATGTCAAGCTCGCCGCAGTTTCTAGATTAAAACGACGGAAGCTCAGGTAGGATCTTAGAAGACGGCCATGGTTAGTTAAGATGTTTGTGCCGCCTTTAGACTGCGGGGGTGGGTAGAAAGGTGACAGTATCAAGGTAGAATACGAGCACGCTTGGGTTAGTTACAGGGGCATTGTTTACTCCAACATATCCGTCTAATGTTTCATTCATTTCGTTGAATTTCTGGCTATGTACATCTAGTTGCGTTACTGAAGAACTCAACACGGCACTCTTGATAGTTTCCCGGCTGGTGAATCCTCCAGTATCTTCCAACAACTCCCGGCAGCAGCAGGAGAAAGCAAGTCTTGTCATCAATCATTCCCAATTACCATCCATTTAGCTGGTACCAGAGCAAGCAACAAAGCCGCTGCCGCTAGCACCAGTGTGAGTGATCTGACCGGCCTCGTCGCAGTTCCCGGTGATGATGACACGGTCAGCGCCGGGAGAACCTATATCATACGGTTAACCACTGAACATGTCGAGCATGTAAAATATGAAGGAGTTTCTGGTACATACCACCGCTGTAGACGCCAGAAGTGCGGAGAGGGAGCTCGTAGAATGGTCCGCTGAGACCCTGGAAGTAGAAGCCCTCATAGTTACGGTACTGGTGAGGGTAGGTAGAGCCGCCGGCAGTGGTGCCGCTCTGGACGTAGTTGCAGGCAGCGTTGCTGGCAGCGGTGACCTGGCTGGCAGAGTAGTAGGTGTTGCCGCAAGTAGTGGCACCTCTGGCCTCGAGGGCAGCTGGGGCGGCAGTGGCAGCAGCCACAAGGGAGAGGAGGGCGAGGAACTTCATGGCTGTGTTGTCTGATCTCAGGTCAAGGGTGTCTTGGATGGTTACTTGGTTGGCTGCTCCATCACCACGCTCTAGGGACAGCCAGCTCTCTTTAAATGTCCAGCATGATCAGACAGAGCGCGCAGCTTGCCAGGCTGATTACTTTACCTGCTTCTCTCTCTCGAGCTGGTGGAAATCAGCCTGACCATGGACCATGGGACGCGGCATCCTGACTGGTGGACGGGCCGTCGATCAATGGCAACAGCTCTCTCGCTACTGTCCCGCAAAAGTCAAGGAAGACGAGCCACTCAACGCCGTGACCTGGGCAGCATGTGCGAGTCGGTGGAACTCGAGGGTTCCATTTTTTGAGGAATTCGGCTGTCTGCAGATGTGCTGGATACGAAGCAGAGCTCAGGGACGGACATGGCTGGGTATCTCAATTTAAGCATCACCTGATGGGCGCTGCCGAAGCGCTGTCGTTGGCTGCCAGCAGCAGCATCCGTGGCATCGTAGTCGTCCTAGTGGCTGATCCCCCAGGCTGCTGGCTTCGTCGTTGCATGCAGCATTGACGAGATGCATGCTTAGCTGCCTGCATGAGTGGACGGACCTGAGTTTGTCGTTCTTCCTGGAGCAGGCGTCCGTACGGGTCTCGCCGAAGGTGCAGCGGAGCTCGGTACATATAACCACCACCTGTTGGTTAGTTAATAGTCAACTAGTTAGCCTGCAGATGGAGATAGTTAAACAGGCCGAGACAAACATCGAATTATTGGGAGCTACAAACCAAAGAATCAAGCACGCTGGCATTATATCTAAATATTAACTAATCATAACTGGCAAACATATATACTTGTAAAGGAAAAAGAAAAGAGAAAGGGAGGAGGCCAAACAAATATCCTCCCGCTATGTAACTGGCTGATATGGTGAAAATGTTCAAAGAATGTTCAAATGAATTTTTATCGGAGTAATTACCGAATATGCTCGGTAATTGTCGAGATAGCAAGCCGGAATTCCCGTCCGACGGCGATGGCCTGCTCCCTGGTTAGAACGGATGACCAGTAGGTTATGTTTGCTGTCATCTCTGCTTCGCCAACAGTGACCACAGTGACAATGTCATACTAAATAGTGCGTTTCTGTCAGCCATGTGCAACCACCGGAGGGAAATAAATTAACCACATTGACAGCAGGAAAGAAAAAGAAAACTATCATACCTCCGTAGCCTCCCGGGTCTCAAGTGCTTCAAAGTGAACGCCAGGTTCCTTCTGGTTGCTATTAGACAACGGCTGTTCTACTGATAGACAGGTGTTGAACAAAGATCCGGTGCTGTCTATACGCTGCATCACCTCGAACAGTGAGCAGTACTGGTTGGATAAACGGTTTGCCATCGCGACCTGATTCTCTTGCAGACATTCTCTTAAGGACATATTCTCACTTAGAGTGAGCCGACATGCAAGAACGTTGAATATGGAACCAACAATGTCATGTACTCCCGGTAGCGGTGCCTCTCTGCCCGTCACCAAGGTCCCAAAGCACACATCGTCAGAGCCAGTGTGCTGTCGAAGTACGATACCCCAGGCAATCTGGAGCAGGTTGGTAATCGTTAAACCGTTCAAAGCACACAGCTTTCTCGGCGGACTAGGATGTCCCAGGCTCACTTCTACCGAATTAAGGAAGCCCGTAACGGGTTGTATTTCTCTCGATAACCGCGGGAAGTGGCATGGCTTTGCACCAGCAAGGTATTCAAGCCAGAAGTCCATGCAGTCGGGTAGAGAGAGAGCATATGAGACCCAAGAGCTATACTCGAGCCCTTGCCTAGATGGAAGCTTTCCCTCGTACGCTAGTGCAAGTTCTTTTATGAGGAGTATCACAGAGACTGCATCGATAATGGCATGTTTGCCTTCCATCTTGCAATACACTTGGCCAGTATCGGTTTGGCAGATAGAAAAGACATGTGGAAGAACAGGGCCAGCGTTATCCCTCGAATTCAACGTTGGATGACGTAGGACGCGCATGGCTTCATCATCTGTGCAGGAAAGTATTTTCACTTCGCGAGGATATGAATCGAGTACAACATGCGTCAAGGTCCCGCCTTCAACATCTTCAAGGGCAGCCTCAACCAATATCGTCCGCAAAGCAGCATGGCGCTGTGCGAGCTGATACCACGCCTTTTGAAGCTGGACTGGATCAATTTGACTTGTTGATCCTATCCTTTCAACTTTCCATATTGTGTGAGAGACATATGCATCATTCCCCAATTGAGGAATAACTAGTCCTTCGTGGTACGGTGTGCATGGGTATACTTCTTCAATGCTCATAGTAGTTGAAGACCCTAAAAGATTTTCCACCTCCCACTCAAATCGTTTTGTTCGCTTGTACCTTGCCAAGTTCGTTGATGGCGGGAGCTTGGCAGCCTTCTTTGATCTCGCTGTTATGAGGCTCACTGTCCTTCCTTCGAAAATATCCATTGCCGTGATTGAAAGCTTGTCACGTTGACATTGTGACACTACTTGCATCACAGAAATGGAATCACCTCCCAAAGCGAAGAAGTCTTCGTCGGCCCCAACTTCTTCGGGGTTCAAGTGCAAGACTCTGGAGATAATGGAAGCAAGCTTCCTTTCTGCTTCAGATTTCGGTTGTTGGCGGCCTGATTTCTGCAGCCAAGCTTCAATTTCGTTCGAAGTCAGTCGTGTTAGAGCTTCCTTCAAGTTCTGGCGGTCTTGTGCACAGATACCATTATCCCACATATATCCAAGTGGGATACATATGGGAGGTGCTGCGACGAACTCGGTCGCCGTGTGAAGCTGGCGTTTTAGGAGCGCCAATGTCTTCCTTGAATCGGAATTTGGGGACGCTAAAATAAAGGAGTTATTTAGGAAGAGAAATGTCCCCCTTTTGTGGTCCCTGGTCATTGCATGGCACGAGAAGAGCTAACCTTGGGCTAGACATTAGTTTGGGGGTTATCATCTCTGCATACACATGTCTGTTCCCAATGAGGTTTCGGGCAGCCGCTTCTATAGCTGCCAGTCGGGTTTTCTGGGAGTTTAGCTGTTCCACCTTGCATTCGTCGTGAACTGAAGAACCAAACTTGCACATATCCATCACCTCACCCAATGTTTGACTATCCACAGAGTCTACCAGCCGAGTTAAAAGGTATTCCAATTGTCCCAACATGGCGTTCACTTTGTCCAGTGATAAAACAGCAGCGTCGAATATAGCTCTTACTGACACCGACTCGACTTCAAGTTCACATATCACGGTCAGGACATAAGTGCAAAACTTCGTCTCGTCCTCGAGCGACTCTCCAAGTTTTAGAAGCCAGGTTTGAGGATTTTGATTATTCTTAGAGGAAGGCTGGATAACCAGCAAGCTCTGGAAATCGCAGGCAATCGATGCCTCGGGGCTGCAACTTCTAATTCCCTGCATAGCTGTCTGTTCAAAAGGAATCAGAGCCGTGGCATGATTTTGGACTTTTCCTAGAGCCACCTTGATGGGATCATTCCGGTCAAGTACAGTGCGAACTGGGAAAGTTGCAATTGTTGGGCCAACTATCTTTTCAATTCCAGGAACAGGTGCATTTCTACCTGTTACCGTGGCGCCATGGACAACGTCGTTTGATTGAGTATCTTGCGCTATCAGCATTGCCCAGGATAAGCGAATTAGCGTTGATGCTGTGAACCCTCCCACTCCAGTTGAAGCTCCAAGTGGAACATTCCTGCTGGCCACTGCTATTTCTCTAGGTACGTAGCCCTCGGGCATGCGGAGAGGGAACACTGGAGCTTTCAAGCTCTGGAATTCGTTCTTCCAGAATGTTTTGGTATATTCAGGATTTACAGCCGATAGGTGGTGAACAAACGGAGAAAATGGGAATAATTCAACCGTCCTACTCTCGTATGCTACTTCAACGATCTGTAAGATTTGTTCATAACTCCATTTATCAAAGAGCGCATGGTGCATTTCCAGAGTGAATATTGGAGCTTCATTCTTCTGGTGGCAACTGTTGTCCATGATACATCTGACAAGGGGGGTTCCATAAGACATGGGATCTGCAGCTGCCACATCTCTATCTTCGGAAGAAAACCATCTCAATTTGTCTTTGACAATTACCTGGAGAGCTCGGAAAGAAGCATCCGTCTGGATGATGCGAGTGCGCAATATAGGTGTTGAATTGAAGGCATAACACCAGGCTTCGTGGAATTTTTGGGTATCAATAGTGTCAGGGAGGCGAAAGATGAAGCGTGCCTGGAAAGAGCCGGGATTCCTTGCACTCCAAGACATGAGCCCTTCTTGCAATGGAGTGCAACCATATATGTCTTCAATTTGGTCTCTGCTGATTTGACATTGTTCAATTGCCTGTTCGGTAACTGTTTGCAATTCGGATGCCTTCAGCATGGAAAAGGGAGCGCAAATTTGCATTGAATCCTGAGTAACGAATTCCATGGTTTGTGCCATCTCATATATAGCGGGAGCAGCAAATAACGAGGCAACTTTGATTTGTAAGTTGTATTCCTCTCTCGCCATACCAACCAGTGTAATAGCACTAATCGAATCTCCGCCGAGTTCAAAAAAACTGTCCTCCCTTCCAACTTCATCTTCAGACAATCCAAGCACTTTAGAGTATAACTTTTGAAGAAGACGTTCAGAATCTGTGGTAGGTGCAGCTTTCAAGATGCGCGAACCCATGTTTTCTTTCAGGGAAGATCTTTGAAGAGCGGACCGATATTGCTGAAAGTCTGACTCCGGGAGGTTTGCAACTGCATTCCTTAGTATCTTCCTATCTATCTTCCCGGTCCGCGAAAGAGGCATTTTGACGAGAGGAAGCACGGCTGTGGGTATCATGTATCTTGGAAGTTCATCTCGCAGTTTGTCCTTCATTTCCTGAGCAATAACTCGAAAGTTCTCATTTAATGGTCGAACTAATGAATCACCAATATGCTCCTGGATGCCTTGTTCTTCCGCAACAAACAGTACCAAGGACGGGGATTTCTCTTTTTGACTGGCGGGTACAACCACTTCGGCAGCAACGACAGAGTCAGGAAACCATTTCTGTGTATGATGTTCCACCTCACCGAGTTCAATCCGCTGTCCATGAAGCTTCACCTGAGTGTCCTTTCGGCCTTGGCACATTATGGTTCCATCAGAATTATACCGTGCAAGGTCTCCTGTTTTGTAAAGCCTCATGTTACTGCCCATTGGGAACACCTTGGGTATCCAGTCTGGATTCTGGATGAAGGCAGAAGCCGTCTGTTGAGGCCGATTCAGATACCCCCGGCCGACAATGAAACCTCCAATGACTAGTTCGCCCGTAACGCCGATGGGCACAAGTTGATGATGATTATCTTTATCCACAATCCAGCATGTCCCTGCGTATGAACGGCCAATGTTTCCAGGCTGGCAATCTTCCGACAGGACTGTTGACACCACAGTACACTCAGCAGGGCCATAGGCACATACCAAACGCACTTTATCGCTCCACATGGATATATCTGCGGGAAGCATAGCCTCTCCTCCAAGTACTAGTGTTTTCACGGATGGAATATCTTCCGGCCGTAGGAGTCGTGCGACAGAGGGCGTCAGCTCCATCCAGTTCACGCCGAGGCCAACTATGGCATCTTGAAGTTGATTGACGCGCTGTGATTCCGAGGGTATACAGACACATCCTCCCAGGATCAAAGGAGTTAGGTTCTCATGGATGCTTACATCGAATGCGTATGATGCGAATTGCAGTACTCGAGAGGAATGGTCGAGATTATGCGCGTTGCTGCTCGATATTGAATTCAGACAAAACGAAGCATGCTCTATCATTATTCCTTTTGGTACACCTGTTGAACCCGAAGTATATGCAATGTAGGCAACATCATCGGGTCTGACAGATGCCTGACGAGGTATATGTATCCTTTCGTCATTTTTGATGGTGTTGTCCACGACAATAACTGTCTCGATGAAGCTGGAGCTAGTAGCGCGTTGCTCAGCAAAGGAAATGATTACCGTGGCCTCGATATCTCTGCAAATTGCTTCTGTCCGGCTGCGAGGATATGAGGGGTCCAGCAAGACAAACGCTGCACCAGCCTTGAGCACTCCTAAGATAGCGACGGGGGTCCATTTGCTCTTTTCAAACTGCAGAGGAACGATGGCGCCAAGTCCGATTCCACGATCCCGCAGCTTGGCCTGCACGACGGATGAGAGCCTGTCCAGCTCTCGATAGGTCAAATCACCATCCCAGGAGCACACTGCCTGAGAGTTCGGGCGCATCAAACACTGCTGGCGGATAAGGGTCGGGATGTTTGTATCGAGAGGTTCCGACGGCGCTTGGCTGTTCCACGAGATGATCTGCTGCAGGTGGTGGTTACTAATAATTGAGTTGTGGTCGGCTAACGTGCAATGCGGTTCGTCAATAAGCGACTTCAAGATACGCTCCAGCTCGCTCGCCAGGTTCCGAGCCTGAGCATCGTCCACGATATATCGAGAGTACCAGAGCGAGATGCGTGGGACCGGTGCACTTTCATTCAGATTGACTATGACTTCTAAACCCTTTGGTTTTCAACAAGGATTTTCCAGGTCGACTCGGTTAGCTGACATGTTTTCGCCTTGATCAAAATGAGGACAGCGAAGAACCAAAGCTCACCTTCAGATCATCACAGCCCTGTAATGATTCACATGGCCCAAAGAGAAGACCGGTGTTGAAGCTCGCATTATACCCTGAATCCTCGATTTGACTCAGAGAGACCGCGAGAAATCCTTGTTTTTGCTCGTCGATGGAGGCAACCAATTGCTCGAAGCAGGAGGGGGTATCCGAATGTCCGCATCCAATACCAAGAATATCGTTTCTCTGGTACCTAGTAACAGTACGAAAGGCAACAGGATTGGTATCTGTATACCTCGCAAGCAGAATCGACCAGGCTATTTTGAGCGTTGACTTTAAACAGACGTTGCTCTGATGAAGGTCCAATGGCTTTAACTCCACAAAGCCGGTCTTTTCATGTTCAAGTTTCACAGGCCGATGGTTTAGCTTTGGAAATACACAAATGTTCGTGCTTTGCGATGGTTTATTGTCTCTTGTGCTTGCCGTCAGGCACACGTCTGGATTGAAGATAGTCATCTGGAGACAACACACCCTCACATAACAGCGAGGACTTTTCTTCTATTCTGGCATGGGTCTATTGAACGACTAGCGAACAACCATGAGAAGATAAGTACTCTATTACTCCGTACTCTCTCCTTGCTGATTTTATCTTCGGGCTTTCCTCAACCTATCCACATCCACCATGAACTTAGCCCGTACTCAGCCTAGCTCTATTTATACCATTTACTCATATGTTCCACTTGGTCGTCTTGCAAATATCCCGAGGAGGATGTTTTTAGTGACATCCGGGGCCTGTCATTGACCGCTTTCTTGCCACCTGATGGAGCTTACGGCGTGTTGTGGCCCTGAACTCCTCTGTACCAGTCGAGGCTCATTGCGTATACAGAGCAATATCTGATACATTGAAAATCTGATTGGAGTATCTCCTCGTCATTACTTTTTGAAAACAAAAAATAAGTTAAAAATTAAAAATTAAAACTAGCGTTGAACCCTAACCCTTGCTTATGCCGCTGGCCGTTTTGTCAAACTGTATGGATTTTCCCTATCATTCCGGAGGAAGTGCTGGCAATACCCCCCCTCCCCCCCTGTGGCCACAGGATGACGCTGATGAAGCCAGCCAAACTCAGAGCTCTCACTTGGCCAGAGACGCTTTACGAGGACTCCATATTCTGCCCGAAGTAAGGAGTACAGTGACACTCGGGCAAAACCACAACTCGTGGGGAGACTAAAAGAAGCCATGAATGAGACATCTAAGTCCTCAAATCACTTTACTCCGGCCAGCTAGCTAGACATAGCGAAAATAAGGTTTACGAAATCTTTACGGAATAGTCAACCCGCAGTCCGTACCAAGGACCAAAAATTTGGTCTGATCCCAATGAGAGCTGAAAGCCCGCCTAGAACGATGATATATCGTACCAGGCCGACGACGCAGAGAACCTGGGATAACTTCGGAGGTGACGTTGAAGCAACATCAATAATGCCCCGAACAAGGATGATACGACCTGAAGTTAAATGTGGGCTGTTATGGAGTATCTGCGGAAGTAATTGAGTCGTTATGGAGTACTCCGTACGGAGCAAGTGTGATACAGAAGGATCGCCCGATCTAAACCTTGCTCGTTTTTTCTTTTTCTTTTTCTTTTTCATTTTCTTTTTTTTTT
>NW_003315329.1:0-7031 GCF_000151505.1 Trichophyton verrucosum HKI 0517 | reverse complement strand
GGGAAAAGGAAAAAGGAAAAGGGAAAAAAAAAAGAATGAAAAAGAAAAAGAAAAAGAAAATATAAAGGTTCGGAAAACCCGAGATCGCCTTCTGCTTGTCATTTACTCATCTGAATATGCTGTGGCGTAGTCATTGGTTCAGGGAGCCCAACTTCGTTGAAGTTTTATTTTCTTTTTGCCTTCAGACGACATTTTGTATCCTTGCTTGCTCGTTGCATGCTGCATGGGATGGGCTCCCTCCAGGGCGCGGCAGTCATCAGGTATCTCCGGTTACCGAAAACCGAAACGAAATACGCAGCCTATTGGATGCATATCTACTCAAGACCAGGAGTTGCTTCCAAATACGGGGTTTAGTAACCAGCCCGTTGTCCAAGAGGGTTAATTGAGTGTAATATTGACCGGGGTCAAGCGATCTCGTTGGAAAAGGTCAAAATTTAATCTTTCACGTAAAGTTGCTTTGGTCTTGAACCGGGGATCAAAACATGGCGTCTGTCCAACCGCAGCGTCCTGCGTTTTCAGGGTTGTGGAATTCTTTTTTTCCCTTTTATACTTCATAGTTTGTGTAAAGTTGCTGGAGTTTGTCGTCAAGACAGGATCGTCGTTTATAAATTGGACATATATCAAACTCTGGAGAGTAACCTTGGCCCACTTTCAATCATCTCCGTTACCGTGTCCGGAGTACGGGAGTAGTTATACGCACTTGTAAACTTAGAAAGGAAACATGCAGCCGGTTCCTCAATGTCCCCAGAGTTTCGGCCTGTTGGCGAAGGCTCACCCCGTCCCAGCATCCACCAGCGCGGATTTATAGCTAGCTTAAGACTGCCTGACAACCTCAACCATCTTCAACAGGCACAGCGCGCAAACCTGTCTGTGAATATGGCAGTGTAGCTGATCCTTGCCTCCAATTGAAGACTGATTTTCGCCCTTGATAAGCCGGCATCGCAATAATGAAGGGTTGTAAACGGAGATGGCCACACGGGCTCAGCCACCTTAACAGATGTCTTCTTTCCGTTCCAGTGTTATAGAGTCATACCGGAGATTCTTTTCATATATATGGAGCAACTGTTTACATATCTAAAACTTTCTGTTGTGCCACAATACACATCGTGTTGGGTTTTCAGTGTTGCCATGGCGTAATGAAGGTCAAATCTCGAGCCTCCCTGGAGTTCGTCTTCAGAGGGCCTAAACGTCTTCGAGGAAGGGCGAACGAAACGTCCGCCGTACTCCGTCCGGGCTCGTGGGTCTCATATTGCCAGTTCTCGGTACGCTAAACTTCAGCTGCGGGGCCTCGTAAGCGGAATGGCTTGAGGATTGTGATAAAAAAGGGATGTGCTGTCAGGATCTTCGTTTTCCTGGGAACAAGAAGGATGTTTATAGCCCAAGACTAGTCCTTTCCTGGCAATCTGGCAAGGACGGGGAGTCAAGCAATCTCCTCAGAAGTCGAGAATACGGGCGAATGGCCGTATCTACAAAGCGTATGGGTAATCAAGCGCAATCATGGTAACTTCAGGTGCCGATGGTTCGGTTGTAAACTTTCGTGTTTGTCAGCTGCACGGAACAAGGAGGCCAGTGAAAATGTTATTGACATGATCGTTGCTCGCACGGTTGAACTTGCAAGAACATGCGCGGAGACGCCATCCCCAGCACAATTGGAACTATGGTCGTGGGATGGAAGAGGCCCACAGGCTGTGGGCCACGTAGGGTAGATTTGTTATTTTCAGCGCTTCGTTTGCTGTCCGCGTGAAGTTGAAGACGCTTTTTTCAAATTCTCCAAGGACCGAGTGTCCTAAAATACATTCATCATCTTAAAGTTTAAAAACTGGACTGAAAATGAATGAAACGAAATCGCCCAGCGGGGAAAGGGGGTAGTACTTGCTCATACTTTATATAAACTCCACGTCCGACCTGACTTATGGGAAGGCGTAGTATCGATATAAAATTCCATCATCCGATATAAAATTCCATCATCCACTCTTCTAAGAATTGCTCCCATCATGTCGTTCCCAGCTATTTTTCGATGGCTTGTATCTGCCATAACAGCACCACATTCAAAAATCCGGGGACTGTCTGCACTCCTTCAATCGCCTGCAAGCAGCCCCAAGAAGGATGACTACCATATCCAACAGGAGAATATAATAAAACTCCTCAAAGGAAGTTCATATACAATCCCTCATCTTGAGGAAGTCCTTGAAGGATGGTATATGGGAGTCAACCCGGCGTATGACAAGATAAAAGCTGAGGAGGGAGAATTCTTGAAAAAGTAAGTTGAGTCCGTCCGTGCCGCATTGAATACTCTTAGAGACACCGGTCTAACAACTTGCTCGGTATGAAGATGGATCGAAAGACACAACTTGAGAGAGATGGCAGTCAAGGTTGACTTAAGTTTATGCATTGCTTGTTTTTTCCCTCGAACAACGGAAGAAAAATTGCAAGTTCTCTTCGAGAAGATGGCATGGGTATGTATTTGTTTCTTGAAAGAATACCTCGAGTAAAAAGGAACCGCGACTAATCCCTGTTTTATTAGTTCTTTGCCTTTGACGATGGTAATGATCATAGCCCTCTAGCCGGGTAAAAAACGAATCACAAACATATACTAACAAGTCCCACCGTTAGACGTGGACAGTTTTCTCACATCAGAAGAATTTGTGAAGCAGGACCCCGCTGCTTTCGTAAAATACTGGCTTGACCCGAGCCGCAGCGGCCCAGAGCCATATGTTCTCCCAAGCTGCATCATCTATCGTACCGTTGGTCCCAAGCTTGCTGTGGGTTGGTCAAACGGTAAGTATAGACCATTAATGCTTCCACTGAGACTGAAGATAATGTGCAAGGCTAATCTTGGTATCTCCTTCTAGAATCCAAGGTCCAGTTTCAAAAGACGACAGTTGAATATATTGACTGCTTAATGGAAGTTAGCAAACAGCGAGAGAAATACTTACCGTCACTGGATGAATACATTGAAGGAAGGATAATCAATATCGGGGTCTATCCAACACTTGACTTGATACCGTAAGTCAGATGTCTTAGTATGCAAATGGCAACCTCAGCTAATATGAAATATAGTTACGCCGCCGACATCGAGGTATCTGCCGAGGTGCTAAGTCATGAGTCTGTGAAGACAATAAGATATCATATTGTCCGAATTATATGCTTGTGGGTATCGACGTCCCGTGGTAATGGGGCAATGCTGACCGATAGTGACGGTGACGTGAAGAATGAACGACATATTTTCAGTCAAGAAAGAGATTGTAAGTAGTCCCGAAGAGGATATCAATAAGGCTCAGTGGCTAACTGCATTGCTGGCAAATATTCAGAAAGACTGCCAGTTCGATAACATAATCCCCCTACTTTTGGTCCACAAGGGCATGAGTGTCCAGGCCGCAGTGGACTACACGGTTGGTTTGATAGAAGAGTCTTATCGGATTGTGAATGCAGCAGGGGCCCGCCTTCCCAAGCTCGAGGGTAAAGCGAAAGAAGATTTAGACACCTATATTGAGCAGTGCAAAGATCAAGCTGCAGGGAGTATATATTTCCAGTATGGTCAACCCAACGAATATGGTCAAGGAGACTAGCTAACTTAACAAACGTGACAACAGCCAATACTCACCGAGATACCTCTCCAAATCTGCTTTCCAGGGAGACAAAATTGTTGTTCAGTTATAATAGCGTGGAGTCAGGGAGATTTAAGTGAACGTGCGTTGTACTCGGGGTTCTGATTCAATTAAATAGGCATGTTTTGTTTTTATTTGTTGTTCGCTTTTCTTTTTTCCCTCGTCCTTGTTTCTTGTTCATTTTCCATGCTCCTCCAAATCCCCGTGTGTTGAATTTGCAACCGCATGAGAGCCGGCGCTGGTGTTGGTGCTGGTCTTCTTGTTGACGCAACCATACATGCTTAATATGGAACTGCATTGAAGTACCAAGATTATACATGGCACATTGATGGCCACTCATCTCAATAATAATGCGTATTTTATGGTATCAGCAAACTCTCGCTGCGACCACCCTGAAGAGTCGAAGTACTTGACTCGAAATGTCCTTTATTCGTATCCATTGTTGAGTCGCGCATGTAAACATCTGGTCTTTAGGTTTCGGCCGCACAGATCAGATATCAGTAACCTTCTCGGCTAAGGCTGAGATTTGAGGAAGCTGGGATCTTTAGATGCCCGGTGCGTACACTGTAACAACATCTCGATGGAGATCTATTTCACACCCCTATCTTTCGACTCATTGTTGTATCATCAGGAAGTAGAGGAAGAAATGTTCTCACTTTTAAACTTCGTAACCATCTCCGTACTCGGAATCGATGGATGCACGCCGTATTGGTCGATACGAGGGCACCATCCTTTGTACCAATGTTGGGTATCAGCTGCCAGATTCACTCTCGATGTAGCAACACGATGAAATGAAAGCTTCCCAGTCAAGGTCAGATTTGCATCAGGCCTTTCTGCACGTAATGATTAACCCTGCGAAGATCGATCTTCATGGCGTACGGGGTACTTATAAGTCCCTGTTCACAGTCTTCACCTTGTCGTCAAGTCTTTTTTGATGTTTTTTTTGCTTTATCCTGTTGTTGTTTGTTTTTCTATGGCGGGGCGCTGCTTATGTCATCTAAAAAGGCACCTAATCACGTGAACAGACTGTCGGGCCGAAAGTCCCCGAAACAAAATTGGAAGGTCCAGGCCAAATCAGGAAAATAAAGACGTCCTTCCATCGTTCGAGGAGCAACACTCGAAGTCGCGGTCGTTTTGATATCGAACATCTCCAGCGGCTAAAAAGCCATTCTGGATGTTTTTGTCTCGTTGCCTGTGTTGAGTGACTGAAAGTAAACATATCATACGGAGTATCGCGGTTCTAGACGCGATTTGGGTCATTAGACAAGGGGCTAGTTGCGAGTTAACTCGCTACTAGTTCGTACCCGGCCAAAGAACTCCCGAAGCGTCCGCAAACTTGCAGCAATTATGCGCTCCGGAAAACTCTCTGTGCCAATCGCCTTGATCTTATTGACCAATCCATGCATAAGCAATACTCCAGCTGAGAGTCCATGCCCAACGAGAATTCTGTTCTTTACGAGTCGTCCGCCATCTGTTGTTGCGGATGTCCACCGCAGGTTTTTCGCGAGTTAACTAGCTACGGGATGATGAAGCCATAAAGACTGTACAAGCACTTGCGCCATCTGGCGATTTCGTGCAAGGACGCAGAGGATAGGCTCTCTATAACTTCAAGGGGAGTCAAGTTTCATGGTGGAGAAGTTTAAGCTCCAAGCCACCTCTAAAGCTTCCTTCGCTGTGGATATACCGACACTTCCCCCGAATCCCCCCCATGTCAAGGCTGAGTCAGGTCGGTTATCCCAGCAACTAGCGGAGAGACGTGAGCCGGTTGAAATTTGCGACAGTCTTGAGCGTGACTGTGAAGGCTTTTTAATTCTTGTGACAACTCCTTACATATAACAAAGCCCTTCGCTTTCGCAATCGTTTGACCGGGATTTACTTAACTAATAGCCTCCTAACTCCATTTATCCTCGAAAAAGGACCTCTTAAGAACATAAGCAAGAACCAGAGCGACCTCATTGCATAGCCGAGTCTGTTTTCTTCACAGCTCAGCTCCGGGGAGGTGGGCTCATATCTATCCTGGAGCTCTTTACATCGTCATCATGGCGAAGCCAGCACCTAAGCTTCCTGTACAGCAGTTTGTGATACTGGGTAGGCCCGATGTTCACGCTTTCCACCCTGAACTCATATACTTTTTGGAATATCATTCCTGGCTAACCACGATGGCATGACTCCTTTCAATATTAGCTGTTTGTCGATTTGCTGAACCCGGTATATCCCCGCATTCTCCAATTCAAGTCATTCAGACCTCGTATAAAAATGACGCTGATATGCGAAATTTCACTATATAGTTGTCTTTACATCTGTCTTTCCATACCTAGTATGATACTCCATTTGGTCTCTAGTCCATCGGTGTTATATTGTGTGACATCCGTTGACCCCTGTGCACAATTACTAACGTGTTACATTAGCCTGAAATGGTCCGGACATTTGGTGTTGTCGAGAGAGATGTTGCAAAATGGGTTGGCGTCCTATCTGCCATATTTGCCCTCTGCCAATGCATCACTGCTGTTCCCTGGGGAAATTTATCTGACCGAATTGGACGCAAACCCGTAATATTAACGTGTCTCTCTATAACGATGTTTTTTACCCTTCTCTTCGGAGTCTCTACTTCGCTACCCATGGCTGTGTTAGCGCGCGCTTGTCTTGGGTTCAGCAGTGGGAATGTTGGGATCATTCGAACCGTTGTGGCCGAGCTTGTACCCGAGCGTGAGCTTCAACCTCGGGCCTTCAGTTTAATGCCCCTAGTATGGACTATTGGGAGCATATTTGGCCCTGCGTTCGGAGGAGCCCTTGTGAATCCAGTAAAGAAATACCCAGAAATTTTCAGAAATAGTCATTTTTTCAAGACGTACCCATTTGCCCTGCCAAATTTACTTTCAGGAGGCTTCTTTATTATCGGAATTATCACGGGTTTTCTATTCTTGAAGGTAAAGCTCATTCTCGGAGTGTTAACGAAAACAAGTTTATGGTTGCTGTACTTACTTCTTTGCTAGGAAACTCTATCATTCAAAAAGAACGAGCGAGACTATGGTCTCATCCTTGGTGAAATGCTAACTAGCGTGTGCTGCCGCTGCAGAAGAAAGCTGGTAAAGAATCCTGGGCATGGAGACGACGAATCCACTCCCCTTCTTGGTGACCGTCGGATACCTGTATCGGCCGCAAGTAAGGAACAAAAACGGCCGAATACCTCTGCTAAGTGGTCGGAGGTTTTAACCTTCCAGTCTGTGATAATTCTCTCAATATATGCTTCCTTAGGGCTCCATAGTGTTGCTTTCGACTCTGTGCTGCCCGTGTTTTTAAACCATCCAAGGCAGAAACTGGAAAATAACCCGGATGTGAAACTTCCCCTTCCCTTCAAGTTCTCCTCTGGGTTTGGTATAGGTATGTGATCATCTGATCTCATCAACCTCTGTCCTGATATCT
>NW_003315328.1:0-7978 GCF_000151505.1 Trichophyton verrucosum HKI 0517 | reverse complement strand
GCATGAGGAGTCCCTGGAGGGAAGGCTCGGAAAGAGCCTCAATATCCGGTTTTTGTATGGATGAGCAGCCAGGATGTTTGGTGGTTTTGGTTTTGAGAGAGCTGAGATCATCGACAGGGGCTAGTTATATGAGGACAAGAGACCCATCAGCAGTTAACTCGGACAGAGAAGCAGAGAAAGCAAAGAAGCCGGGCCAGCATATCTCCTGACCATCCTCCTCGACCATCCCTATCCTCCCAAATTATCCGGGAAGGCCACCTTCTCTTAGCATCACTAAGGGACTAATCCTTGCATACATAACAAGGCGGCTAAGGCCTCGTCAGAGCAGCAAAGCACCCAGTGTGTATATACCGGTTAAAGGGACCGTCCGCAGCTGAAGGGCATCCGAATCAACCTCCTTTGCAAGCCCTAGTGGCCTTTATTTTTGGCTGACAAGGGAGTGAAGCTGTTGATATCAACCCTCTGCTGGCTGTCACTGGTCAAATCCCCCCCTCGTCCCCAAGTCCCCAAGTCTCTCTCTAGCCGCCTGAGCCCTGTTACTGCCCCACGCTTCATCACATCAAGTCACAGCAAGAAAAGGACATAATTTTTACTCCTGTCTTCTGTACTGCTTTCTCTCCTGCTATTCTGCTTTTTCCCCTTCCCGAGATAACTAGAAGAGTGAAGTGGGTGAGCTGGTGCCGGTTCTCTCTCTCGTTTGGATAACGACCGCTCCCCCAGGCGCATCAGACCAGGTAAATAAACCACCCAGACCTCCCCGTCCATCGTCCTGCCGCCTGCTTGCTCGACCATCACCATCACCACCCGCCGTCTGGCCTCCCTCACTTTGCTCTACTCTGGCTTCTAGACGGGGCGAGGGTCCGCCTGTCTTACCTACCAACCTCACCTCTCTCATCGTCCCCTCCTACCCCCCTTTTTTTCCCTTTTCTTTTCTTTTCATCCTCCTCTTCCCCCACCACCACCACCACCACCAAGCAAGCAAGCAATCCTGTCGCCTTTCACTCCTTCTTCCCTCCTCCTCCTCCTCCACAACCCGTCGATGCAGCAGTGCTCAAAGACCGAACAACGAGCCCAAGCTGTCTGCTCCTCCTTCTCCGGCTCATCAAACCTCGAATAGATAGACCCGGAGACCCACTACTCCCGTAGTCTGTCCCTCTATTTAACAACTATTATTTTATCTTTTTCCACTCCAAAAAAGACCGAACCAGAAACTCAATTAAAACCTCCCCCTTCGACGCTCGAGGAATCGCTGCTTGTCCTCTTGCTTCCTTTTGCCTCGGGCTTCTGCGTCTCTGGCTCTGCAAGAACTGCGAGAAGACGCCCTGCCTTGTCTCCGGCCAATTTGTGGATTGTCTTGTCTGGCGCCCCGGTTCCGGTTCTCCCTTTTCGCCGTGCCTTTCCCTGTCGACCTAGATAGGTACATGCGAGCGCGAAGTGACGGACAACATGGCAGATCTTCAAGGACGGAAGGTCTTCAAGGTGTTTAACCAAGACTTTATCGTCGATGAGCGCTATAATGTCACCAAGGAGCTGGGCCAGGGAGCCTACGGCATCGTCTGGTATGTGTGTCCTTTTTTTTTTTCACTCCCTCTTCCTTTTCCCCTGGGTCCTTCGTGCGGCTGTTTTGGTGCCCCGCATCCAGTCAGTAGAAACAACATCCCGCCAGCATCGTCACGCAGAAGCAGCAGCAGCAGCAGCGAGGAGAGCAACGAGCAACAGCTAATGCGACCTGGAAAACTGATAGTGCTGCCTCCAACATCCAGACCAACGATGGTGTGGCCATCAAGAAAGTCACAAATGTTTTCAGCAAGCGTATTCTGGCCAAGCGGGCCCTGAGAGAGATCAAGCTGCTACAGCACTTCCGTGGCCATCGCAACGTACGTTTTGGCCGCACTGCACTCCATTGTACTCGGGCTGATGAGATCTAGATCACCTGTCTCTATGATATGGACATTCCACGGCCGGAAAACTTCAACGAGGTGTACCTGTATGAAGGTATGTGGCTTATATATATTTACTGCAACTAAAGTCGGCAATTTTCACTATAACAGAAACTGACGGATACCAGAACTCATGGAGTGTGATCTTGCGGCTATCATTCGTTCAGGACAGCCCCTTACGGACGCCCATTTCCAGTCCTTCATCTACCAGATTCTATGTGGACTAAAATACATCCATTCGGCTAATGTGCTGCACCGTGACTTGAAGCCCGGTAACTTATTAGTCAACGCCGACTGTGAGCTGAAGATTTGCGACTTTGGCCTTGCTCGTGGATTCTCGATTGACCCTGATGAGAACGCTGGATACATGACCGAGTATGTTGCGACAAGATGGTACCGTGCTCCAGAGATCATGTTGAGCTTCCCAAGCTACACCAAAGCCAGTGAGTCCATCCTATATATACCAGTTAGCCTATAAGAGATACCATTGAGACTAACTGTTCCTTACTAGTTGATGTGTGGTCCGTTGGATGTATTCTTGCCGAGCTGCTTGGAGGGCGACCTTTCTTCAAAGGCCGTGACTACGTCGACCAGCTAAACCAGATCCTCCACTACCTTGGAACCCCCACCGAGGAGACTCTCTGCCGTATCGGCTCCCCACGCGCCCAGGAGTACGTCCGCAACCTACCCTACATGCACAAACAGCCCTTCGCCAGACTATTCCCCAACGCCAACCCGGACGCTCTCGATCTCCTCGACCGAATGCTCGCCTTTGACCCTTCATCGCGTATCAGCGTGGAAGAGGCCCTGGAGCATCGCTACCTGCACATCTGGCATGATGCAAGCGATGAACCCAACTGCCCTACCCCCTTCGACTTCCACTTTGAGGTCGTCGATGATGTGCAGGAGATGCGACGCATGATTCTTAACGAAGTACAGCGTTTCCGCGACCATGTGCGCCAACCTTCTCATATCCAGGCTGCTCTTGCCCAGCAGCTACAACCCCAGCAGACCAATGTGCCTATCCCAGAGGACAAGGGAGCTTGGAGACACGAAGATCCACGTCCACAGGAAGCAGTGTTTGATGGAACGAGCGAACACGATCTTGAAGCATCATTACATAGAGGCATGGACATGATTAGATAAATAGCGGGTCTGTATTCAGAACGACGCAAAGAGCGCAACAAAGAGATGGAGGGAGACTAATCTGCAAATACCAGCCAGCTCAAGGACGATGGGAGGGGGATAAAAATGGGTATTGTTCACATCGAGGCTTTCGCCCGTCCTTTTGCCTCGCCCTCTTTATACTCTTGTTTTTTTTGTTTTTTTTTGATATTTGGATATCCTTTTTGAATGGTTCAAAGCACTCTACGCTGTTTTATTTTGTGTCCTTTTTATCTTACACTTCCCTTTTTTGCTCTTCTTCTATGCGGTCTGGGCTAAATTTTAACATGAGACGATGCGGTTTCCCATATATGGTACAAAAATTTACTTGATACTATTTTCAATAGAAAAACCCTTTGCTTTGTACTCATTTTAACTCAATTTCTATGAAGAAGTTTGGTTTTCAGACAAATATAATCACAGCTATTGTTTTCTAGTTTATAGATGACAGATGATAGTCATCTAGATAGTCATAATAAAGGAAGACTTAAGAGACTAGCCGGTCTCTACAAGGAGGTATATATAGGAAGTAGAGGGGAGTGTTCTTTTCATCCTGGCTAACAAGGGTGTAGGATGGAAAGGGAGCAAAGGAAAAACACCAAACCAACATGAGTTTAAAAACGCCAACGCTATGCATCCACCCTCATTAGAAATAGGGAAGAGAATATACGAGGAAATGTGATAATAATACACCGGTCGAAGGGAGTAGTTATGGCTTCCGCTTGAAACCGGACTTTGCCGTGTTTTTTGGATCGAAAAGGAAGTTTGGTATCCAACAAGGTCACATCGAGATGTAGTCGGCGGGAAACATCTAAACAGACTTCTCAAGCAACTCCTTTGCTTCGTTGATCTTCGTGGCGAGGTACGGGCTGCCGCCTCGATCGGGATGGTTAAGGAGCATCAGCTTGCGGTGGTTCAAGCGGACTTTGTCTTTGGTAAGAGTTCGTTCACTAAGGACAATATTAGTTACTGTACTATCTGTCTATCGATTTTTCATTGTAGAGGAGAGGAAGGATCTTCTCGGATAAGTGGGTGGACGTACGAGAGAGATAGGATGAGAGAAGCCTCCCTCCTGTTCATCTTGGGCTCGAATCCGCCCTTGTAGAATGCACGGCCAGCACCGTTGACGCCTCCTCTGTATCTGCGCAGGGCAACTAGACCTGCTCGACCCTGTACGGATATTAGTTCCTGATGCTGTGCTGTTGATGTTCAATGGGACTTACGAAGAAAGCGGCCGCGGCAACACCAACACCGATAGCGACGACGGAGGTCATTTTTGGCGAAAGAGAGTGTATTTCTGTGCAGGAAACAAGTATGCGACGCCCGAAATGTCTGTCGATAGCTCGTCGGCTGGACTGCGAAGTTCTTTGCTCGGATTCTTCCCTTCTCGTTCTCGAGATTTGCGAAAAGGCGAAGAGAAGAGAAAAAAGTTATATAGACTTCGCCCGATTGGGACTAGCGTGGAAAAGCCACCCGCAACGTCAAGAGAAAAAAAAAAAATTAATTGAATGGATTTTGATAGAAGAAACAAACGACAAGATTGAATATATTTGAAAGTATTAGTTATATAAGATAGTCATCGACCGGACTCCAACATGCGGTAAGTAGACTCTTCGAGAAGTGCTATGGACAGCTTAGACTAACAGGGGAGTGTTGTAGGGTTGAGACTTGCCATTTCTGCTCACAGCCGGTGTATCCCTCCAAGGGGATAACATTCGTGCGCAACGATGCTCGACAGTTCCGCTTCTGCCGCTCAAAATGCCATAAGAACTTCAAGATGAAGCGTCAACCACGCAAGCTGAAGTGGACCAAGACACACCGAGCTCTGCACGGCAAGGAGATGATAGTAGACTCGTCGCTGGTCCTCTCACAGTTCGCCAAGAAGCGCAACGCACCGGTGAAATACGACAGGAACCTGGTGGAATCAACGATCAAGGCCATGAAGAGAGTGGAAGAGATCCGGCAGCGAAGAGAGAGGGTATACACGAAGAGACGGCTGGCAGGCAAGATTGCCAGGGACAGAAAGAGAGCCGAGGACAGAAGAGTTGTCGCGGAGGGCGAGCATCTTATCCGCAAGGAGCTCAAGGAGATGGCAGAGGGGACCAAAAAGCCGGAAGACCTGCTCAACAGAAAAGTCGGCCTGCCTGTTGGAGAGGAGAAGCTGCGTGGGAAGCAGAAGTCCAAGCTCTTGGTCGACGGCGGTGTGGAGGAGGAGATGGATCTCGACTAGATCCGTTGACTGTTCTTTGCATCTTACGCCCTTGCTTTTTTTCTTTTCGTCTGCTTTCTTACCTACCTGCTTGCCGGTTTACCATGCTGCTGGCAACAGATATCATTATGCTGGATTCCCCTGTTTTTGAAAAGATTTAGGCGTGTACTCTCCCTTTTTTTTACCTGCGATGGCGTTTGAATGGGTAGGGAAAAGAACTTTGATATATCCTTTCTTTTTTTTTACATTCTATCATTCTATGCTCTTTCTGGCTCCTTTCTCTTCTACTCTGTTTACATTCTCTTGTTTACTCTGCAGCTTCCCTGCATGAATGGTGGTCCAGATGTTTCTGTGGTGGTGAATATCAGAAAACATAAATACCCCCTATTCTGCCAGCACCTCTGATCCCGCTGAGATAGGGCCTATGATATACCAAATATACCTGATCTGTCCTCTATATACCATGTCCTGCTCCCCTATATACCTAGCAACGCCGGATCAATGTCCGTCGTGCGGGATCAGCGGCCCTCGAGGGCGAGTCCTCGGCGTGATCCTAGGGCTTCAATGTTACTCGATTAGGAAAGTGTGTTGTTCCCGCCACACATATAAAAAGGCCTTTTTTTTCCCTCACCTCCTCGACTTTGTCCTTTTTCTTCTTCTCTTCTTCTCTTCGGCCGCGCAGACACTTCCACCTCGACATCGAGAAAGACGACAAGCAAGCAAGAAAAGACAAGAAGATATCCTCTACGGAGGAAGAAAAGCCTCTCTGCCGCCCCCAGACACCACCACCAATCCCTGCTGCAACTCTTCCACCTCCACCACCGCAAAGCAGCAGGCCTCTCCTCCGCCTCCCTCCGTCGCTGCCGCTCCTTTTGAGGGTATGTTTGTTCACTTGCCAGCATCTTCTGCTCTGCTATAGACCAAGCTAACCAGAGACACAGGCAGCTAGACCCCAAAAGACAACAGTCTTTTACTCTCTTCCTTTGCGTCGAACGTGAGTGCTCATCCTCTCCCCCCAGCCCGGTCTCTGCTTGATATGATGCCCCCTTACCCCCTATTACTTTCTTCACGCGTTGATACGCGTTCTACTCCTCGACTTCATCCCCTTGATGAGCATGGCTAACGTACTGGTAACTAGAACGCCAAAATGTTGTTCGCCTTTATCGGTCTTGTGGCAACCTTGACAATATGGAGCTCGATAGCTTCATTGCCCATGACCGCCGTCACCCCTCGGGACGGCTTCGGCAGACGGTTGGCTGGGTCCATTACGGCCAGCTTAGTGACCATCGGTGCGTACGAGGTCACGAAAGAGGTAGTCATCACTGCCAACAAAACCAGTGACTACCTTTACCGTTATCTAGAGACGGAAGACCTTCCAGTAGAGGTGCTTGCACCTCTACCCGATTCTGTCTCTAGCCGCCTCCCGACGTTCGAACTATGGCTCGCAGTCCCTCCGGCCAAACTCGCGTATCTCCACGACCTCCGAAATGCAGTGGAGAAACACGACACTCTCAACAAGCGCACGTTATGGTACCTGCTAAATACCCTACCATCTCGCTGCTCGAGTGCTGCCGTCGCTGTCCCAGGTGCAACCCCAACCCACCGTGCAGACAGTCTCTCGCCCGCCAATTCCCTCGAGTTTCTGTCTGCCGGTGCCTACCTGGGACTCATCCTCGCGTCATTGGCCCTTGGCCGATGTTTAGGGGCCCGTTACCTTGTCCCCGCGAGCGACGACGACAGTTTGGCCCTCCTCCCCGTTGGAGCATCACCGGCTCTGCCACACCGGGTGGTAACCGGCCTCCAGTGGGAAGTGAGAACGGAGTTCGTAAACGGCTTACCTCTGATGTGGGCTTCCCAACCCTACATCAGCTCTGAGCTGCTTTGCTGGATTGCTGAGACGGAGAACCTCCACTTACCAACCCCGCAACCCGACCACACCACCAAACGGCAGACTGAGGCCCGTCCTGGACCTCAGCGGCAGGCGTTAGTACTTAGACGCCTGGCCAACATCTCGCCGTTCGTCTTGATTCAAATCGTTAGGCTCCTCGCATCTGCCCTCGAGGGCTGGACCCCAGCTTCGCCAGAATCTGGGTCGCAACCATGCCTCGACAGTGCAGAACCTCTACGGGAACCCAAGAAAAAGAAGCGTAACCGACCCGGCCAAAAACAACGTCGACGCCAATGGATAAGAGACATGCACGCCATGCAAGACAAGGCCGTACAGGAGGCCGGGGGGAAGTCACAGTCGTAAGACTGTGTTCCGACCTTCGTCTTCTGTCCGATTGTATGGTGCTTCATGCCTCACGGATACAGTACTGACATAGCCGCTCCTCCCAATCCTACCGGCATTCTGTCAGCCCTTCTCAGTGCCTAGATGAAGACATCGGGTGAAGGTGCCGTGTGATTGTCCCCCCCTTTTCTCCTCTTTCCTGTCGGTGTCTTCGCCTCCCACTGGTTCCCTCGGGGGCTGGTTGGCGTAGGTGAAGATTCCGTTGGTTAGTTGGAGACTGGGCTGGGTATTGCACGTCGCTGGACCTCGTGGTTTTCGTTTAGGTATCTGGTTGGGTAAAGCAGGGTGTCGGTGGCAGTATTGTGGCCAGGCTATGCTTGCTGTATTCAATTATCCATTCCATTGGGAGAGGAACGAGTTGAGACACGATTTGAT
>NW_003315327.1:28-25744 GCF_000151505.1 Trichophyton verrucosum HKI 0517 | reverse complement strand
TTTTTTTTTTTTTTTTTCTTGTTTTCTTATAGATATTCGCCTTGGTAGTTAGTTATACACCGGCGGACAGAGAGAAGAGCTGGCGACGGAGGAGACGACGAGGACGACGAGGACGACGACGACGGTGATGATTATGATGATAAAGACAGCCGGCAGGGCCAGCAACGTCGAGAAGAACGGAAAAAGCAAATAATAAGACAGAGAGAAGCAAAGATGCGCGGGTTGCTAGAAGGTTCTTCTTAGGGAGACTGAGCTGCGATGTATGAAATTAGACGAGATCCCTCTGCTCCAAGCCACCGATTTTACTCGACTTCCAATAGGCAGACACGGACGGCCAGGGGACGGGGAGGGGGGGAATTTTACCTGCAGAAGGGAAACAGGAAACATGCGACCTCAGCGAGCAGGGATGGGAAAGGGGGGGAGGTTGCTGCTCTCAGGACCAGGTCAGGACGATTGCATGTTGACAGGACGACGACGACGCTGTGAAAACAGACAGATACAATATTACAGCACAGAGATGGATGAGTCGAGGATGATGGATGGACCAGGGACAGGGCGTATTCGACCACTAAGATCAGCAGAGTCGGTGGATGAATTTTGGTAGGCAGGCGGGCGAGCTGCTCACTGGCCCAGCACCCGTTTTTCCCTCCTCATCTGCTACTATTTTATCAGGCACTTATGCATGTCGGTGGAGGCTGGGGGATGGTAGCTGGCCTGTCAGAAACGCCGTAGCAGGGCCCCCCTTAGCACATCCGTTAAGGCTGTGATATCAAAAAAGCAGACTTTTTTTTTTGGTATCTCTTTCCCTGGCCAAAAACAGCTCCAGGTTAAACTACAAATCGATGGAACATGCATAGCCTCTCTATAACTAACGCACATAACCGTCCGACGATAAAGGGGAAAAAGGGAGAAAGAAGATGCTTAAAACAAGGGTGCGGATAGAACGATGAAACTCCAGAAGCCGAATGCAAATCCCTGCTCAACATTTTGAACATGGAAGAATGGATTGAAAACACCGAGAGAAACAGAGAAATGGAGACAGCAATGATAGGTTTAAGAAAGAGAAGGGGAAGGGGGAAAAATCATGATACGAGTTTGCTAACATGGCGAACTAGGATGTGGTTGGAGATTGGCTTACTTTGGAAGCAAAGGATGGAATGGCTGGCTTCGCCTTGCGAGCAGTCGGTGTTGATGACAGCTTAGGTCGAGTCGAAGGGCGGCTGTCATCGCTCTCACTGCTTGCTCGTCGTCTCTTTAGCGTGCCTTCAGCCTTGCTGCTCCTGCTGGTGGTGCTGCAGCCATTATAACACTATATAGTTATACCATGTCCGTTGTTAGATCGATGCATGACATCCCTCTCCCCAGGACCTCCCCTTGGATGCAGGAACTAACCTTATAAGCATGGCGAAACCATGTCGTCCCTCTCTTCTTGCTACTGACCAGCCCAACCCACGAGTCACAGTTCTCACAGAGACCCTCCCAGATGTTTGCGTTGCCCTGGCTTCGTCGAGTCTGCTTCGGGGGACTAAATGCCTGTCCGGTCGTGGCACTGATGCCATGTGTGAAACTCTTGTCATACCAATACCCGGAGTTTTTGAGCACAAGCCAGCGTCCAGGCTTGCAGATGCCGCACCAGCCTTCACGCTTGTTTCCCTGTCCGCGTACCCAGGCGGGAGTGTACATGTCGCCTTCAAAGCGAGGATCCTGCTCCCGGGGAATCATTGCTGGGTCAGACGGGAACAGGTCTTCCGGTGGTGGTTGTGATGGGCTATCCTTCAACGGTTCAAACAAGTCAGGAGGGTCAGCCAGGTTTGAATAGTGATCGATATCATGCTGTTGCCGACACAGCTTCTTCCCAGACGCTTTTCGGGATACAGCTTGCTTGATTTTGCGCTTCGGGGTAGCCATGTTAGACTTGGACCTTTTAACACCGGCTGGGGGTTTTGGCAACGGAGGAGGCAGGGCTTCTACTGCTTCCTTTGGCTCTGCTTTCTCCTCAGATGTATCTACCGCATGGGGAGGAGGGAGGAGGTGGTCTGGTTTCTGCTCTAGAGGGGATGATCCAGCAAATGGTGTGTTACCATGCGGCTGGGGAAGGTACGTTGGATTAGCGGAAGAAGGGCTCTGTACCCATCCACTTCCGCAGCCGTCGTAACCGTAAGTTCTTAATTGCCGGGTTCGAGGAGCTCCCGGAGACATGGCAGCCATGGCGCCCGATTCAACCTTGAGACGGTCTGAATATTGCTGCTGTCTTTGAGGCGACGCTGAAGGTGAGAGTGGCGTGTTTGAGTAGTATAGGGAGCTACAGGGAGTGAAAGCTGAAGTTGAAGAGGGCATCTCTGAGTATGCAGATATGTTATTATACCCTATCGATGCTGAGACAAACCCAGAAGGCGACTGCGTGGTAGGAACTGCTGTGTCCACGGTCAACTGTGCCATGGTCGGTCTAGGAGAGTTCTCCCAGCTGGATAAAGACTCGGCTTCGGTAGATGCTCGGTTGTTAAGCTCAGAGCCTACTGACGGGAGGATGGCATGATTATCTACCATACCCCCCTTATACATGTCTGCTTCTGTTAGCCTGTCATTGGCGAATGAAAAGGAATGGCAATAATACTTGGTATTCCTACCGTTGTGTAGAGAGTTAGCGCCGACATAGCCATCAGAGATTCCAAATCTCTGTGTCAAAGGGGTTTGATCAGACTCATGTGTGTCATATGTGAGCTGTGGATGGTATTTTGGAGGGCTAGACATCAACGGCAATGAGTATATGCTATCATATAGCTGCCTCGCATGGTGAGCCTCTTGCTTCACCGGCACTGGAAGACACGTCCACGGATACTCAGAAGAATGCACCCCTCCATCATGCCCAACTGGTATACCATCATATCTTGCAAGATATCCGCCTACATCTTCTGACAGTCCTTGTGAGGACGAGATATATTCGCTGCTAGAGAGGTCAGCAAAGGTGCTTGTTTTTTTCAGATCTACCTTCTTGAAGGGGCAAGCCAAAAAGACTTATTGAAAAAAAAAAGTATGCATACTGCTGCAAGACACTCCTGTACTCGACTTCACCTGTTGACATATCTCTAGAGAATTGTATGTATAAGCTCTTTAATTTCCCAGAAGAAGAAATGAACTTGATCTCGATGCCCGCAACGAGTCCTTGGTAGAATCAAAATTAAGGCGTTTCGTTGAATTAAAAATCGTTATTAGTTTCCGAGGTCTGCCAGAGACGTTTGTTCGTTCATTCGTAAGCCCCTGGGGGTAAATATAAAGTGAAGAATAGAATGGACACAGCTGCAGATCGATGTAGATAGTCCAGGACGTAGTTAAGGAATGGATAAAAACAATCAAGTTAGAAATTAAATCAAATCTGCAATTAAAAGAGTATTATAGGAGAGCCCAGCTCCTCTTGAAAGTAGTAAAAATAGAAGAAAAAGGGAGGGAAATCAGGGTACATTAACCATAACGGATATGAAGCTATATTCAAACAGCCATGAGAGAATGTATTTCCCCCGGATGGAGAAGAATGAAACAAAAGGGGTAGACGGAAGAAAAGGAGAGGCAGACGTCAGAGAGTTCGAGAGAAACGGAGGGAAAGATAGGCTGTCGTGCAATTATATCAAAACTTATTCTCACCCTCAGTCTCACGCTCCCCCTCCCCCCTCCCTGTGCCGGGCATAAGGTGGAGAGTTGCATCTATAATTAAAAAGAAAAGAAAACCAGACGAAGAAAGAAAAAAAAAAAAAAAGAAAATACTGAAAGAGGGAATCCGTAGGGAGGGGAAGGCAGCGGCAACAATGTCACTTGGTATTACCGCCCAAGTGCCTCCATCCATGGGCTCGGTTGGCTCTGCTCTGAAAGGCCTTGGGCTTGCAGGGAAGGATGCACGGTGCATAGGGGAAAGTCAGATAGCCATTGAGCATATCCTCGAAAGGGCTAGCTAGCTAACTAAAGCCAGCGCTCTCATCCCTTGGTCCCGGTGTTGGGATTCCTTCGATGTTCCTCCCGTCCAAATTTGGTTGTAGCAGGGCTGTAGCCGCCAGCCAACTTGTTACTTGCCGGCATGAACCACGGACGTTGCAAGTTGCCAAGGGGTTAGTTAACTAGTTATGTGCCGTCCTCTGCCTTTTGTCCGTTAGTTAGTTAGTTGCTGCACAGTCAACCAGATTGAGGTCTCAATTGGTACCTGAATATCAACATTTTTTAACCGCCGACCTCGAGGCTCCAAAAATAGCAACACATCGAATTGGGCCTGTTAGCTCGCGCCGTTTCCAGCTCCTCGTATTACGCTGGAAGGTAAAAAGGGCCTCGATTCCAGGGATCCAACAGCCGAGAGTCCCCCGGGGAGCGCTGTGATTGGGAAACACTTCTCGAACAAGCATCGTCGCCCGGGACAGCAGGCTATTAGTTACTTATTTCATGCAGAGAAGAGAGACGGAAGCGCCCACTCCCAGCAACCCCCTTGTTATTCTTGCTATCCGTGTGCGAGCTAACAGGGGAGGAAAACTCTACATGACTCTCTAACCGCCGTGTGTCATCTGGTTCCGTTGCTTCGGCTAGGCTGGGTGTAACTAGTTAGCAGTCTGGCAGGTCGTGAATACCACTGTATGCACCACTTGCTGCAGGCCTTGTCCAGGTCTGGGGCACTTTGCTGCCTCTGATCGAGAACGAAGTCCAATCGCCAGTGATTCTGGGCTGTCGTTGCTCCACTGCGATAGAACGATCGTCTGTTCTCATGCACTGAGTTCTATTCTGCGAACCCACGTCGTCCCTGCGCTGCTGCAGGCCGTGCATTCATTCCCTATTCATGATGCCTGCTCCCCCATTGATACCATAAACCGAGGCTTGCGACTAGTAAACATCTTTGCATTGTCTTTAGAGTTATCATATGGATCTCTGCATGTCATTCTTTTTTTCATCCGGATTAAACGAAAAGCTGATGCCCTGTTGCTATTTTTGGTGGCAGCCAACATTTGGTAGTTATCTCACATCGTAGATGAAGCTAGAGATGTCGATTTCTGGACGATCAAAGTCATCCAACTCTTGGGTAGTTCTATATTTACCTTAGGATAGCGTGGATCGAATTTTCCCCATTCTACTCTTTTTCAATGCCCCCACGATGATGAAACTGCAGCAAATGCAGCGGACGTGCCCCCAATCACGGCGGTTAGCAACGACAGATCAGGACATAGTCTGAGGGCCACCTGTATCAAAGCATCAGAATCGATGCCTCGGGACTACTGGCCGACTACTAGATATGCACTACAATAGGACAAGTAGCAAGTTTCCCGTTGCACTCTGTTACTTTATCTAGGGGTACGGCGGTATGGGCTTGACAACGGAGACTCAAGACAGATATGCTCTCAAAAAAGTGTGAAAGGAACATATTATTATTATTGTATTTTTTCATCTTTACTAGCAAGGATTTGGGTTGGGGAATCTGAAAGCTTGGACCTGTGGATGAATCCGTATCAAAGGCTTCGTAGGAATGTTGAAATCTCAAAGCAGTCTGACAAGCATGATTTGTTAAGTCATACTGTCATCTGTTATCCTGAGGAGAGTCCTCGTGTTGAACTTAGAACCCTCAAAATGTATCATGAAAACTAATCACACATTTGAACAAAAGAAAGCAAATGATGTCCGTGTAGCCCTGCTGGAGACACTACACGGAGTAGGGGTAGGGAAAATAAGGGACAAGGTGGGATCTAGAGGAGAAGAGCAAGACAGATTGATTGGCAAGCCCTTCTGATAATGTGGTCAAGATCGATGTTTCCTCAGTTACCCATGTGCTAAAGCTCATACTTGACTTCGGAGCCGTTCATAGTAGTTACCACTGCTGGCTTGGAATCAAGAACGGTGTTCGTTGGATCTGCATTATCTCCAGGCAGCTCTTCTTCTCTGGCAATGTCACCAAAGAGTGATGTACTATTCAAAAATGAAAGTAGCTCCTCCTTGAGGGGTGTCTCCATCATTTCGCTTGAGCTTTTCACCCCTGTCAAGTAATCATCGCCCATATCATCGAAAATCCTCTCAACGTCGAGGCTGATTAAGTCAACAAGGGCGTTGACTAACTCTTCGAGTTCCATTTTGATAATATCGACAGTTCCCAGGAACATGTCATTCTTGGACTGAGATACACAGTTAGCCATTATTGCCTTTATTTTCGGGAATGAACCAGCTCCTAATAATAATAATAATAATAATAATAATTTAGCTTTATTTTCAATACATATTTTAAGCGAAGATTGGAAATCATACCCTTGATTGTGGAAACTTCACTGTAGGCAGGTCTCAAAGCCGTTTTTATGCTTGGGATAAAAATACGGTTTAGTTCCTTTTGCTTGGAGTCCATTTTATCAGTGACAAAATGGATAATTTGCTTGATCCTTTCCTTATATCTTAAACATTGATCATTTAAGATTTTGGATCTTGAGTCGGTCTCATTAAGCGTTCGGACATTTTTCATCACGTCTCTGTGAAATTCACCTATATCTCTCCGTAGAGAATCTGAGGTTTTGTTGAACAGATGAGGGATCTGCCTGGTGAAAGTCCTGGGTAATAATTAGCATGGCCACCGGCAACATTGAGGTTGAAAATATTAAGATTACATTTCCCAGGCTAGCCCAATAATTGCCATTAATGGGTCGGCTCTATAAACATGAGTCTCATTCTTCGAACGTCAAAGCTGTTTGCAGGACATACAACTCTTTATTCCAGTTCTGTGGTGGAAATGTTAGCTCCCTATGAACCAGGTATAATTACTTGGTTTACTTACGTAGTGATTCCCCTTTCCATCACGAAATTCGCCAAATCTCCGGCAGATGGCTTTGTAAGTGGGGTATGAAATTCCTCCATGCTTCTTGACTCGGTTCCACCGAGATAGCGTCCTTTCAGCCGCATTCTTAGCTGCAATGGCGGCATTATCTACACATATTAACTTCAAACTTCTCGATGCAGTTTGGAAATGGGACATACCAAGACTAGCATATAGATGCTGCCTTATTTCCAACAAAGCGTTTGACAGGTTGAGGATCGTGGTGTTTAAAACCTGACAAAGGTCAGTGAATCAATTTAAAATGAAAAAAAAAAAAAAAAAAAAAAAAAAAAATTAATTATAACACTCACCTCCTTGAGGTTGTTGAACTCAGCCTGAAGTAATTCCTGGTCATCTTGTTTTGACCGGAGTGACAGTTTATCTTGCCCTGATGCCTGAAGCTGTAAACTATTGACTAATTGGCCAAGGTTGTTCAAGAAGCTGGCATGCTTTGCCATACGGGCCGTAACGCCCAGGTTCAAACAGTATCTTTGGAGCTGGGGTATCCCAGTATCCTCGGGGACTATGAACCCCTTCATTACTTTGTGCTCCTTTAACCTACCTTCCAATATCTGAAATGCCTTAGATGACACGCAAAAAACATCTAATTTTTCCTTGGCCATGGTGCCTTCTTCATCTTGGCTGGTGTTTCTGGGATGAAGAAGTCCAGCCACGAAATCCTCTCTTATTCGTGTTTCAGAGTATTTGTTTCTTTTTTCTATGCAGCAACGCTCGAATTCGCGTTGCTTAAGTTTTATCTCCTTTCTAACAGATAAAACCTCAGTTTCGAGAGACTGGAGTTGGGCCTTAACTGTGGCTTGTTTTTCTGTTAAACTCTTTTTGGAAACCATGAACTCGCGCTTTCGGGGGCTGGGTGATGGCGATGGAGATATGTTCATGGCACCATGGTTAGAAGGGCTCTGTATAGGGTTGATCTCGGGGGCGACTTTGGTATCGTCCTGTATCGCAAAGTCGATCAGGTTCTCTAACTTCAACCTTATGCGCTTGTCCTTTTGTTTAAGGCTCTGTATTTTCAAGCCCATGGCTTTGGCCTGCTGCTTTTTTTCTTCACAAAAATTATCCAACGCTTCTCTCGCATGTTTGAGTCCGGGGTCATCTGCTGCCTCCGACAAGTTGATATCATCGGTCTTGCTGCAGATAAAAGCCAGTTGGCCCATCCCGCCATCGAGCTGCAGCTGCCGCTTGAAACCGTCCCCTAGAAGTGTCCTCGCCGAATGATCATCGACAGCTCGAGTGATAGGCGCGACTACCCACAGGCTAGAGCAATTTTTTATGTATTTTTGAGCCAAAGTTCCCCTGGCCGTGTTGACGTCCAGCAACCCCGGGAGGTCCACAAGTACCACCCCAGTGGATAAAACGGGTGCTTTGACATGTAGGCGCACCAGCTCAACAAGTGGCCACAATTGCATGGACTTATTCTGTGATATCGTATCATTGGTATCTATGATATCCTGGTCTGAAACTAGACGACGTGGTTCACTATCCACATATTTTTTAAGCTCATTGTAGAAGTCGGTTGCATTGTTTCCAGACACGTACTTAGTAGAACCAAGTACTGTAGCAACGTTAGGGACTTCCATGATTTTTTCAATTTGGGTATTCCTGGGGTCAAGCTGGTATACAGCTCTGAATTTGGCACATGCTATGCCAAATTCAGAGTCATAAGTGGAAGGAAGTTCATCAAGACCATCCTGCATGTCTTCGAAGAGAAGGCGCATTTCCTCCTCCCACGCTGACCGAGATACAAACTGAATCTCAGCCTCATAGTTCCATGGCCCGTGACAATATGAGATTTCTGTGATCGCTGCAGTGCACGCCCTCATTCCACTGGTAGGAACTAAACGTTTCTCTCCTAACAGTGCATTTATTAAAGAAGATTTTCCAGCACCAGTGGCACCAACAACGCCTATTGTGATTGTGGGATGGCTCTTGCCTTGATCCATAGTCTCCAAGATTTGTTTACGTAGGGCTTCAGTGGCTCCAGTGGAAGATGGATGTTTCTTCAATATGGTCTCCAGCTTCGTGAGGATATGGAAGCCCTCCTTCGACTTTCCCTCCAGCTCCTCCAGCTCTTCGTTGACAATAGTCACGCTTGGTTTTGCTTCTTGTGAGATTTGACCGTTGCTTGGGGTTTCCTCATCACTTGAGAAGCCAGCATCGCTAGAAGACGTGTCTAGCATGTTGATATCATTGTAGTCTTCTTTGTCGCCCGGATGTACAGGTATACGGACCTCAAAATCTGAGGTTTCCATGTTTAATTAATAGGTGCCAACTGTAAGAGGTATGTAGGTGACCAAGAGAGGAATTGATGGATAATGCTTGACAGTAGAGAGAAGTAAAGTCGCAATATGTGAAAAAAAAATTTTTCTAAGGTCATAAGAAGAATGTGAAGGAAGAAAATGAGCTCATAAGGTGAAAATGTACGCAGCGTATCTCTGGCGTAGGAAGTAATAATACAATTCAGAGGGCGTTGTTTGTTTTGATAGAGACTGTTCAAAAACACACGTCGAGGCTCCTTTGAAGTAAACAAAGATGCACGTGACTAGTCAACTAAAACCTAAGCTCGGCCTTATCTCCGAGCTCCTTGGAGCCTCTTTATCTCGACATCGAACGCAGCTGGTATAAGCAATAGAGCAATCTTCCCTTTTAACTGACGTATTTCTGTCCGTCCATGAGTTGAACAGATAGCAATGGGTTGATTAAAAGCGTCTAAATGGCCGGCACCTGTATCAATGATACAACATAGATTTACAATAACCTCCAATATTAACATAGCCGGCTAAACGGAGCCCAAGGTGAACGCAACCGAAAAACCTAATAAGAGTCTCTATTGAGCAGGATGAATAGATACTTCTTGTGGTCGTGGATCTGAAATACATGGGGGACATGCATTTCAGATTACTAGCTAATTGCATAGTTATCTTAGCATTGAGCGACTTGTGTTCCTCTGTACGCCCCGGGATCGCCAGTCAAGCGAGATGCTTATAACTAAAAGACAGAACCCTGATTTCATAGCGATACCTTGGGAGTGACAACTTACCCGGATCTGCAATTGTGGGGAGAGAACGGGGATAGCCGCGGTTGGATGGCTGGTAGCCACGATGGAGCCCCAGTCGTCTAATAAAAGCGGCTTCCACACCTGGGCCACTCATTCCTGACGACCAACCTATCTCACCATTTAGCCCCGGTGCTTGTTACACTGCATCGCAGAAGCTTCCGGTGCGGTAGTCTACCTAGTCGAGAATACCATACATACTATCTGCTATCCTTCTCGTCTTCCAAGGTTTGAATCAAATGATACCAAGTTGCTTACCCAAGAGAACAATGGCGAAGAAATATCTTGGAGGGTCTGGTGATAAACTCACTATATGGATATCTATAGCTGCATCTACAGTCCTCATATTCTACGGTTATGACCAGGTCTGTTTAAAGCTCTGGTTGATTCTATTCGACCCGTACTAACTTGGAGATAGGGGGTGTTCGGCAACGTCCTTATTGGGGAGGACTTCCTACAAACAATGGGTTATCCATCCACAAACCTACAAGGGACCATGACATCTGTTTACAATATTGGATGTTTCGTTGGTGCCATGTCAACTGTATGGACCGGAGACTATTTTGGCAGACCCCGGCAGATAATAGTTGGCAGCACTATCATTGCTATCGGTGGTATCATCCAAGCTTCTGCCTATGGTGTGCCTCAGATGATGGTTGGAAGAGTGGTGGCCGGTCTAGGTACTGGAATGAACACCTCGACGGCTGGGGTATGGCAGTCTGAGACTAGTAAAATGAACAGCAGGGGGAAGCTTGTTATTATTCAAATGGTGAGATGAATATCCCGGGTGCTTCCCCGTAACTATCCATCCACTAACTAGCTGACTCGGCTTAGGCAAACTGTATAATGGGATTTTCTGCTTCTAACTGGTTAACGCTTGGTTTCTCTTTTGCTAAAGGGAGCGTTGCATGGAGATTTCCCTTAGCATTTCAGGTGTTTTTTACTCTTTGCATATACGCCATGTGCCCTTTTCTACCAGACTCTCCCCGTCTACTCATCCGCAAGGGGCAGTACGGCGAGGCACTAGAGGTGCTAGCTGCACTGGAAGGTAACGGAGCAACGTCAACTTCTCATTCTGTCAAAACCCAATTCAACGTCATCAAAGATGTGCTAGATCGGGAGAATCTGAACTCTTATACATGGTTTAAACTGCTTATGGGAAAAGGCGAGTCTTCCAGAGTTCCCTCGGGATATACCTAGCTAAGAAAAATCATATAATAGGGCCACCCGGTGTTCTTAGGCGGATGATTCTAGGGGCATGGATGCAGGCAATGAATCAAATATCTGGAATCAATGTTACCTCGTAAGTATCACACAGGCCCGTTTTAGTATATACCAAGGTTTAACCTTATTAGATACTATATGTCCTATGTCTTCATACATGCCCTCAATCTCTCGCCGCTTCTTTCTCGCATACTCGCAGCAGCTGGGAGCGTTGACTATCTGGTTTTTTCCTGCCTCGCTTACTTCGTGATCGAGCGTTATGGGCGCCGGAAAGTGATGATGTCGTCCTCCCTGGCCTGCTCAATATGTTTCATAGCTATCACTATCTCCCTGTCCTTATCAGAAAACGGGCATGGAGATAAGTATAAACTTGGAATAGTGGCTGTGTCGTTCTTCTTTGCTTTCTTTGCAAGCTTCGGTATGGGAGTACTTGGTGTCCCATGGCTATACCCAACGGAGATAAATGCCCTGGAAATGAGGACTAAAGGGGCGTCTCTGGCTATGGCTACAAACTGGATTATGGTAAAGGCGCAATTTCTCATCTCCAGTGGTTTATGTTCATCCTAACTAACGAAAATTTCACAGAATTATATGGTAGTACAGATCACCCTCCCTGGGATTGAAAATCTAGGTTGGAGATTCTGGATTATATGGGCAGTGATATGCTTTTCATTCATCCCGATCACGTACCTTTTTTATCCAGAGACAGCAAATCGAACGCTGGAAGATATTGATCGGTATTTCGAGGCGAATAGGGGTATAATTGTTGCATTTAATAAAAGTAAGGCTTTCCCTGTTTTAATCAAATACCTCTATGCTAATTCTATTCCCTTAGCTGCCACCCAACTCAGTCGCCCCGATGAATACATTCGTATGGATGAAGAGATCTCACAGAGAGACACAGTAGAGAAATCAAGTGCATCTACTAGCATGCGAAACCGACAATCCGAAGAAAAGATTAGTCAAGCATAGAAAAAAACATATATCCGTGCTTTGCAAACACTATTTGCATCAACCCCTTTTGTTTACTCCAAACTACACTTAGATATGCCTATCCTTTATCTTTCCCATCCCTTCGAGGGTATATCATCTTCAGGCTTCTCTATATTATACCGCTATATGGCAGTTTGTTTGTTACTCTTCTGTTGTTTGTTTCTTTGTGCTTTAAGAATAATGACAGCTATCGGCGACCCACGGGAAGTCAGTGGATAAAGTATTGCTATTTTATACACTGTATAATTTGGCAGGAAGAGAATGCTATTGATCCTCAAAGTCACTAACTAATCAATCAATTTAAAGTAAGAAAAATAACTAGTTACTAATAATCAACACAAACGAGGAGCTTGAACAAGCAGTGAATCATAGAAAACGACTACTTTGTAGACTTTATTTCATCCTCCCTAACCTCTGACATCGAACTCCACGGGTCCTCGGGACTCCAAGCCTACACTCATGTTTCCCTCGCTTCCCCACCAGCTCTTCTTGTCGTCACGTCCAACCGTAGGCTTCTTAGTAGCAAGAAAACCGTGTCGAGATCGACGAACAACTTCCAGACCTTCACCTCGCAGAACGACATTTCCACGCCGGAAATCCGTAGCAACGACATGGCCCGCCCAAGAATGAGGCTAAGAAATGGCCATGTTGGCCGAATTACGGCTGATATGGTAGGCGTTCACTCTGAGCTCCGGATGGTTACAGGGCCTAACTTCAGCATGGCTGGGTTTCTTGTTGAGAGCTTCCAGGATACGGTTCCATTTTTCCTGTCTGCTGGAGCTATTGGAGCGAGTATCTATGCGTATCTTGGGATGGGGAGTATTATCTTGAGCCTCCGGTGTGTGCTCAGATTTCTCAGGAGCGATGATGAAGGATGGCTCTGTAACTTTCAGCGATACATTACCAGAGCGAGTTTGCGTGGTTATAGAGATGTCGTCACAGCGCTTGCATCTCCTGTTATGAGGGAAAGTGGTATTTTCAAAGACGAGGGGAGTTAGGTGAGTGTTGATGTTACCACTTCGAGTTGTGACTGAAGCATGGGTAGAAAATCCAAGGACGGCGAACACGTTTCCACTCCTGGTTTCGATATCAATCTCATATGGGCGAGGGGGTAAAGAGGAGGAATTCGATTGCCATGAATGGTGATTCATAGCCGGGTCTTTGAAGAAGACTTCTTTGAAGAGAGAAGGCTGAGGCTTTTCCATGTCATATGTGGATAGAGCATCGCTGATAACTGTGGCATCGTCGGGCATCTTGAACCTCACGAAGACATTGCCAGTTCTCGACCTTATGGATATCCTTGCAGGGCGAGTTGGATCGTCTTGGTGGGCTGGCTGCGGCACGATGGTAACATAAATGGATCCAGTTCTAGTCCTGAGGTCCAGTAAGTCGTATAGAGGGTAATCTCCATAGATCCAGGATTCCCTTTCTCTAACAACTATCTCTCGAGAAGACTTTGAGTGGCAGCCAAAGCCATAGTTATGATATCCAACCGAGTGGTGATTATGGTGATGATGTCTCTGAGAGCAGCTCAAACGTTAGCCATAAACCATGTAATAACTAATGAGCTATCAAAGAACTAGTTCAAAGGGAGTAAGCCTGCAGATTTAACATCTTACCCTGATGAAGCGGACTGTGGCCCAGCGGACAAGCCAAAGACACAGCCAGACAATAAGGACTGCCTTCAAGGTGATGAATATCTTCACACAGCAAGACCGCTCACGATGTCCGCCGTCCTCGCGGCGATGACATCGGCGTCTAGCCCTCCACCAGCGACGGAATCGGCCTGGTCCTTGACGGGTGCTGGCAGACTCCCCAGGCGAATTTTCCTCCTTGACGGCGTAGTCATCCTTGATGTCTACATTGAGATCCCCCCTGAGGCATCCTGGAGAGCGGACGTGGTCATGGTAGCCTGGCGGCAGAGAGCTCGCGAGAAGCCGGTCGTTCTCACGGGCGTCCTCGATGGCTGCCTCTGTGTGGAGGTCTGGCTGGGACTCGCCACTGTTTGATGCAGTGCTCGGAGGAGTGTATATCTTCTCGTCGCCGATGACGGTATCTGAGTCGTCGGAGTACTGGGGCAGCAAGGGAGCCTGCTGCTCCTCGAGCTCTTCTTCCTTGGGATTACCCATGGCTAGCTTGGTGGTTCAATATTCGCTCTAGATTAATTAAGACGACCAGAACCAGGCTTCGATGGGAGTGGCTGTCTCTTGGGTATTGTCTAATATATTCAAAATAATATAAGTCTCGGATGGCCAGGCAAGGGCGCTCCTTCACGCAATCAAAGATACGGCCGCAAAGGACGCTGACGACGATGGCCAGGCAGCCGCATTTCCCCCCAGCCTGGTCTGGTCTGGCCTGCACCGCCCAGGCACGGAAGATTAACCAACCGGACCTGCGGTGAAACGCTGACTGGCTGCTGCTTTGATTTGCTTGTCGCTGCTTGCTTATTTAACGAGAGTCGCTGTTACGCAAGTCGCCCTGGGATGGTGGGAAGGGCGCATTCAGGGAGGATACGAACTAGATGTCGATGTAGAGAAGGATTCATTACAGCATTGCCGATGGGGATGATTAAAATAGATTTAGCCGGACTCTAGGGGCAAAAACGTTCGAGTCTTATAGCCAGGATAACAGAGGCCCCTTTAGATGTAACTCCATGCTTGCTCCCGCAAGTCAGAGCAGAACGTTCTAGGAGAAGTAGTCAAGGCACTTTATCAAGATATTAGAAGCAAGTAAAGGAGGAGGCTCAAGACATAGGAGAGTGCAGTATCATTAAAAACTCATAACGCCATCGCTAAAATGAAGCAGATGAAATGCTCTGATCATAGCTATCATGATACCTCCAGGGCGAATAAATAGGTAATAAGAGGGAAACAGACAAATATTCAAACAGGATGACAAAATGTTTTCCTGGATAAAGGGGTATAGAAAAGTAAAGTAGAAGAAAAAGTATGGTGGGAGAAGCAGATTGAATGGATCATCCCAGATATACCGGACAAACCACTGATATCAATAGCCTAGGTTGCCCAGGATGGAGGCAGCCTCGTTGGCCGGTAGACCGCATACGCCCAGAGCACGCACTTGACTACCTTTTCTCAGACACTTAAGACCAAGAGCAACCTTCCAGGCTTCGCTTTCGTCAAGGACAAAGATGAACCGTTTGCCGTCTTGATCTCTGATGCTGGTTCGGATAATGTGCAGGCCGCGAGCTTCCGCTGTCTGTAGAATAGCTTGGTCAATACCACTGCCAGCACTATGATAAGAACTACTCGAGTCTGCAGCACTGCTCACCCCGAAACGGCATTGGTCTTTACAGGTATGAAGCATTCCTGAAACGAAAGCATCTGAATCCTCGCTGCTAGGCTGCTTGGACGACGAGTGCAAATTGCCAAACCGGAAGGGATTGAGCTTTCCATTGCCTGAGCGAGTAGGATGACTGCCATTGGCGGAGTGCAAAGGGCACCATACCTCTATTAGCTTCATAGTCCATGCCTTGATATCCCATTCTCTCTGCGCTACTCCACGGACATCATCGTCAACGAACATGCCTTCCGTTGTCATTCGCAGAATGAGTCCATCCGTAACTGAGCCTACTCCAGATACCAATTGGGCAATAGGAGTTTTCATGAATGCATTATTAAAGGTGTATACGCCGTGGATGACAATCTTGTTAGGATCCTTGGTGGAATATGGTCCACGTTGAGATGGAGGAGGTGAGGTGTTTGCAGTAGATTGAGATGGAGCATAAGTTGACTCTGAAATAACCGAGGCTGCCTGGCTAGGCCGACTGATACTTGATCTTGGTCGGTCATAAGGGCGAAATGAATAGCCATCGTCTTCTGCATCCGTGGTTGCTGTCTTGACGGAAGGGAAAGGAGGCTTGCTCTGTGTAGTCTTTGGTGCTGGTCGCTTCTCTGGCGATGGAGACCTCTTTTCTGGCGAAGGCGTCTGGGACTTTGGCTTGACAGGAGAGACTTTGGTAGCTGACGATAGTTTTGTAGTTGATGAAACTGATGGAGCGACTGAGGGGGCTGCGGACGCTGCAGCGGCAGCTCGTCTGGCCGCAGCAGCTTCTTTTGCGGCCGCATACCGCGCTGCAGCTTCCTGTCTGGCCTTTTCCTTCGCAGCCTTCTCTGCAGCCTCCTTTTCGGCTGCTTCCTGGGCTGCCTTTGCTTCTCTCTCGGCCGCTTCTTTGGCAGCCTTTTCTTTGGCTCTCTTCTCCTTCCACAGACGGTATTCACGTTCCCGCTTCTCCTTATCACGCTTTTCTTGCTCCTCACGAGCTTTCTTCTCTTCTTCTTCCTTCTTCTTGCGTTCTGCTTCTGCCCTTTTACGCTTAATTTCTTCCATCTTTCTCTTCAACTCCTCTCTCCTCCTCGTTTCTTCACGAGCTTTCTCCCACTCGCCCATCGTTGGGTCTACCGTAGGTGTTTCTTTCGGAGTTTCTGGCTTTGGAGGCTCGGGCTGAGGAGTTGGTTGAGGAGCAGGCTCTGCAGGTTTTGGAGGATCTGGCTTAACCTCAGGCTGTTTCGGAGGTTCTGGTTTTGGAGCTGCTGGCTTTGGAGGCTCGGGTTTAGGTTCTTCTGGCTTAGGTTCTTCTGGTTTGGGGATTTCCCTCTTTGGCGGTTCAGGTGCTGGAGCCTCAGGTTGTGGAGGAGCTGGCTTCGGCTCTTCTGGTGCTGGTTCCTCTTTCTTTGGAACCTCTGGTTTTGGAGGCTCCGGTTTTTGTTCAGGTTTTGGCTCAGGTTCTTTGGGCATAAATTGTGGCTTGGGCGTCTCGGACCTACGGGGTTCATGATTTGGTGGTGGAGGCGGTGGAGATGCTGGCCGCGGTGCTTCACGCCTTGGTGGAGGCGGAGGTCCCGGGGATTCGGAACGTCGAGTGTCACGTCTATGAGGCTCTGGAGAGGGCGGAGAATTATAGCTTCCATAGCTCTGGCGGCTTCCAGGGTAGCTATTCCTATTATACTGATGCCCTCCTGGATATTGGGGTCCAGCACCAGGATATGGCCCTCTAGCCCCCGGGTATGGTCCTCCCCCTCCGGGAAATCCAGCCCCTGGATTAGGGGGAGGGGGGAACCCAGCACCAGCATAATGTCCGCCGTAATTTTGATAAGAGCCGCCGCCTGCTCCAGGCCCCGGGCCCGCTCCGCCAGGTGGCGGAGGGCCGTGTCCGCCCGGGGGAGGACCACCTGGAGGAGGTCCAGGAGGAGGCCCACGAGAAGTACTTCCATTGCTGGAAGCGGTAGGTTTTGAGCGAGAACGTTGACGGAAAACTCCCTCGGCTTGGGCCTTGCCAATGGCCCAGCTGACGAGGCCAATTCCAAAGGCGAGCAAGAATACACCCATTCCGCCGCGGGCCACAACAGTTGCACACCAGGTTTTCAGGGTGGGTAATGCATTGAAATAAAAGTAGACGCCCATCAATGTCACAGCGACACCTGCTAGGAAGCTGTTTGTATGGCATTGGAGTGAGGGGAGGTATAAAAAGCCCCCTCCAGCAGAATGAGGCGGGATAATGAAGATATCATAAGGGCCTTCAGGCAAATCTGTAGATTTGCGGTACCTGCTGCCATCTCCAGGTCCGGTGTCACTCCGCGGGTTTGCTCCATGAGGAGGAGGCGGTGGTGGTGGAGGGCCGTCCATTATGCAAGGTCGCTGTCTCCAACGCTACAGAGGCACAGCAAAAAATCAAGCCACTGCTTTGCTATGACCTTTCAGTCTGATAAGGAGCAGGTGCTGTACAATTTTCCCTGCCCTGGGCTTTTCTTCTGCTCGTCTTTTTTCCTTTCTTTTTTTTATATCTTGTTGTCGTATAGATGCTTATAGCAAAATGTGCTGTATATCTCTGCTCATATAAATAGAAAATTCATGCATTGTGGTCCCAAAGTACCACACAATGCAGTATGCGGCCTTTTGTGTGTATGACACCAGTTTGGACTGTACTTCCCCTCCTATGAAGCTGTCGAGTATTTCCTTTAAATTGAAGGGAGCGACTCGAGGAGGTACTTTGGTGGGCGTTTTCGATAAGGACGAGGGTGCAACAACGTCGTGCGCCGTGGTGCGTTCTTTGTGTATCAGTATCGAAGAGCGTTTCGATTGCGAGAAAAGTGCTTCGAGTCTAAAAATTAACAATGAGTAAAACACGGGATCGCAAATTGGCCATAAGAGCAAGAAAATCCAGCGACTTTGCTGGCAATTCCCACGAGAAACGAAGCAGAGTGGCATTTCAGTCTCTGGCTTACCGCTGCGTTTTGATGTCAAATACCTTGATAGGCTGAACACACGTTGCGCACAGATACACTTCGTACAAAGAGAATAAGATAGATCGGTTTGGGGAGAACGAAATGATAAGCAAAGGGGTGAAAGGAATCGAGTCCTGACGCCGAAATCTGAGACAGGCTTGGGGCTCTGGCTCTCTGGGGGAGGAGTGGGAGTCGAAGGGGAATATCAAATTATTTTTAACATGTCAATGTCCGCCTTTATGGCGTGGAGGGAAAAACGTTTGTATTCTTTTCTCTTCTTTTTTTCTTTTTCTTTCTCACCCTTCTTCTTGTCTCTTCGTCTTTTTAAAATGTGTTTTTCTCTTCTCTTCCCCACCCCTTTTCATCCAAGCAGTGGCCGCAGTCCAATCGGATAGCACGAAAGATCCCTGTTTGCCGGCCCAGTCTCCATTCTCAGCGCTGCTTGTTGACCTATCGAAGCCAGCCTTGACACCGGCCCGCGATGAGTGGAGGGATTGGGACACGTTGTAACGAATAACTGGAGGTGAAGGCACAGCGGGCAAGGAAATAGTACGAACTATCATACAGATCTGGTGGGAGGCCACTGTTGACACTGATCATTTACTACCGTTCGGGGGAGCAGCAGTGTAGACGTACTCCATACACACACGCACACACACAAATATCCGCTTCTTCTGCTGCTCCTGGCCTGGCTGCCTGTTTGCTGCGTTTCCCTTCTGTTGTTTGATGCCAACAGTGCAGATGCTGTCGTGTTTGTTGATGTGATGCGAGTCGCATGAAGACAAAATAAAGACAAAATAAAAATTTAAGGGAAAGGGAAGGACCCACTTTTTAGACGTTTTCCTCTGTTTGTTTTGATTTTTCCTATTATGGCTGTCCGGAAGCGCCTGTTTTTATTGGTCAGTTTCCATTTAAAGTTGATTAGTCACTAGCTCCCGGAAAAGTGTTATTCCAAAGTCAGGTGACTCAGTTGATTAGATAATCAGATTGAAGCGGCCAGATGCACGGAAACACGCAGAGAAATGAAGGCAAAGACGACATAAACAGCGGTTGGAGGAAACTCGTTAGCTTTTGGTCACCTTGCTCAGAAGGGGACTATCTGTCTGGCCGGCTGCCTGGAGTCATGCAGGTGTACTTCGTGACCTTCTCAGCCTCCAAATCGACTATTTAACCGCTAAAAAAACGAACTCGTCGGGCGGGCACGAATGGATTACATAAGATTTCATGCGGAATTAATATGATCCTGCGCCGAAACGCACTCTGATTGGCCAGATCTTGTCCATCTGAGCTTGCCCCGAGATCAACTTTTGTACCTGAAGTTGCTGCATGACGATGATGAAGCTGACACTGTCGACGTTGGGTATGAGGATGCAGGGCATGATGAGGCTGTAAACCGCTCTGGGTCTACAGAGTATTGCCGGCTCCTCCTTATATAGCCGCTGTTGCCTGCGCCTCGTTAGATGTCGAACTCCCTCCCGCCCGAAGCTATCTCCTTGTCCCTCTTATCTATCACCGCTCAACAAGAACGAACGTCGATCCCCTGAAGGAGCAACCTACACAAGAACACCAAAGAAAAGAAACCCCTTTTAACTATACAAGCATATACACCGCCCAAAGAACATCTGTCGTCCTCTCTGGCCCTCTCTCTCAACATAGAGCAATACGCAATAACAACCTACAATTCGATCTTTGGGGCTTCACATGAATGCCAATCCGATGGCGGCCGCCCCTGTGCCGGCTGGCACCTTTATGGCTGGCACCAAGGTGCAGGTTGGAAGCCATCGAGTTGTGGTAGAGAAATACCTTTCCGAAGGAGGATTCGCCCATGTCTACGTCGTTCGACTCCCAAAGCCTGTTGATGGCGTCGAAACTGCTGTCTTGAAGCGGGTCGCCGTTCCGGACAAGGCATCCCTCGCCAACATGAGAACGGAGGTGGAAACGATGAAGAGGCTGAAGGGACACAAACATATCGTTACATATATTGATTCTCATGCGTCACAACTCAAAGGCGGCGGATATGAGGTCTTCCTGCTCATGGAGCATTGCGCTGGTGGCGGCCTGATAGACTTCATGAATACCAGGCTACAGAATCGATTGACTGAACCAGAGATCTTGAAGATATTTGGCGACGTCACCGAAGGTGTGGCCTGTATGCATTATCTCAAGCCACCACTCCTGCATAGGGACCTCAAGGTTGAAAACATCCTGATCTCCGGGAACGGCCCTTCACGCTGCTACAAGCTGTGTGATTTTGGTTCTGCAGCTCCTCCTAGACCTGCAGCTACTTCCGCCGCCGAAGGTAGACTGATCGAAGATGATGTCCAGAGGCACACAACCCTACAGTATCGAAGTCCGGAAATGATAGATGTCTATAGAAAACAGCCGATCGATGAGAAAAGCGATATCTGGGCCCTTGGCGTTCTGTTGTACAAGCTATGCTACTATACCACCCCTTTTGATGAAGGCGGCCAGATGGCTATTTTGAACGCAAAGTTCAAGTATCCCGCCTACCCAACCTTTTCAGATAGACTGAAACTTTTGATTGGTATGTTTGCTCTGTCACTTTTGATGTCAAGGTACCTTTTCAAGCTAACATTAAATTCTTTCGATTCAGCCACTATGCTTAAAGAACACCCCAAAGACAGGCCCAATATTTATCAGGTTTTACGTGAAACATGTCATATGCGAGGGAAAGAAGTGCCAATTCGAGACGTGCGTACTTATACAATATATATCTAATATCCGCGCGTCTTAAAAACTAACTATTTTCCCATGTAGATTTATTCCGACCATTCACATTCCGAAGCTAGACGAAGCCAGCAGCTACCGACTTCCACTCCAGTGGAACCACCAAAAGTTGGTGCCACCTTTACGCCGCCCATTCAGGAAACAAAAATTATTCCAGACATTGCGCCGATGCGGAGAGGAAGGCCGGTTAAGCCTACCGACCAAAAGGCTGCATCCAAGCCCAGTCCTTCTCCTCTTAGGGTTTCCGGTGACCCGTTTGCGGCACTTGATGGAACTAAACGGAACGTCAGTACGGATGAACTCTCTTCACGATTCCCAACTCTAGATCAATTCTCCCTCCTTCATGAAAAGGGTGGCACTTTCAACTTTGAATCAACCAATACCGAATCGACTGCCAACCCTGATGATTTATCGAAAAGAGTCACGAATGCTCTTGCCGATGAAGCGTTCTCGAAGCCCGCAGTATCTCCACAGCCAAGTCCTACTCTTGGAATGCACCATACTACTACCCGGATAGACCCATTAGCATCAGATAAAAAGCTGGTATCGTCACCATATCTAAGGGCGGAACCCTCTCGCCAACAAGTCCCTATACAGCAGCCAACACCACAGAAACCAACGATGGTATCCACTGGCACGATGACATCCCCCTCACCAGTCAACCAGCGGTCAGACAGTCCCTCCTTATCCCAAAGACCGTTGCATAGATTCCCGAGCCAATCACACAAGAAACAAGCGTCCGGAAGTTCTCGTGAGAGTAGCGGTCATGATCATCCCCGTGTGCACAGCGGCAGCTTATCGACTCGACCAAGTTTTGCCAGATTTGACTCCAAACCTATTCAAGCGGACGACCTTCCTAGATCGCCGGCATCTTCACGGCCATCTTTGGAAGGTACACGGCCAACGGCTTCTGATATTGCAGACCCGCTAACCCGTTCGAAATCCGCAAACTCGAAATCTAGGCCTACTGCTGCATATGTCGCATCGAGATTAGAATATCTTAGGGATAGAGGTCGCGAACGCTCGTCAGACGAGGACGAAACGTTGCTACGCCCATCCGTTGGCGAACATGATCTCGAATACAGCCAGCCATCCAACATGTCGGACGTTGATTTCCTTAAAGCTAAGGAAGAGGAAGAGTTGAGCCGGAAGCGCGAGAAGCGCCTAAGTGGTGGATCCAAGCATGCCAAACGCGGGAGTTTATCCTCACTTTCTTTATCAGGCACCAAGACCCTCCTCGCAGGCCGCTTCGGAGATGCTTTCCGTCGCTTTGAAAACAACGCTCCTCATGATAGGAATCAAACCCCATCTCCTGAAAATGACACACAGCACCTCACTCCCATCACGGGATCCGAGGTAACGGAGCTGAGCGACGATGGCCGTGGATATGACAATGTTGACACAGACGATATATCACCTGAAATGAAACGAGAAATGGAAAGACGTCGATTATCCATGGAGGAAAGAAGGGTTGCTGAGGCTGCTGCCCAGTATCGCTCACAGTTGAATGAGCGAGAAGGAGGCCCCTCGCGCGCTGTGGGACTAGGTATAGGAAGTGGCGGTAGAGCTGCTGCCATTGAAAACAAGGTTCAGTCTTTATTGAAGGAGACGGAAAAGGCACCACCTGTCAAGACAGCATCAGGATATGGACGATACACAGACGCAGTACCTAATCCACAGGCCAAAAGATTCGAGTCCCCGTTACCAGAACGGCCAGCGTCATCTACTATGCAACCATATACATCCGCCCCTGCGACTTCGCATACACCTGATTTCCGGTCCCAACCTTCAAAAGATAAAGATCCCCCCTCTATCGGCCTCAAATATAATACCGGGCAGCACCAGACCTCATCAACTACCTCCCGTGCTGCCCAACGTCCAGTAGCACCCCCGAAGCCCAAGAGTTTACGAACGGGAATTCAATCGGCCAACCAAACCGGCAATAGCGAATATAACTCCCCACAACACCCCCGATCGACCAGACAAGTCTCCAACTCTTCAGAAGACTGGGAACTAAATTTTAGCCGCCGCTACCCCAGTCTCTCTGGGCTCGAACTTGTAGAGACAGAGATAGACATACCAAAAGCTTCGTTGGGCCGTACCACAGCCACCACGGCAAGTAAGGGACTCTGACCAACTAACTCCCACGCAAGACTACGAATCGTCTACACCTTTGAATACACAATTTTATGAACAAGTAAACCAAAGCATCCGCTATACCCTCCCATTCTCGCATTTAGAATCGCGTGGCACATTATATCGCATCTTTATGCTTTTGGTCAGATTATTCCCTATGTCAACTACGCTATCTATATACCAGGGGAAACAGGCGCCATTCCATTTTTCTCTTGTTAAGGTTCTACTTTCCCTTTTGGCTGTGATGCTGAGACGATAAATGATATGATGTGGCTTCTTTAATGTTCAAGCAACATTGGCAGCTGTTTGATTAGCATTGTAGCAGTGGCTTTTATTATCCACGGGTTTATTTTATCTGACTCTTTCCCTGGGCGCAGTGGCGTTAGTATAATAATAATGCGCTGGCTGTGATTAGAGGTATATATATGCTTACTATATAGGAGGTTGATGATATAAAAAAGCATTAGCAATTTGGTTGCCCCGGTAGCCTCGCAGCTCAACGGACGAATATGTACACTGCGTAGCAAGTCCCAGTGTGTCTTTATTTAGTTTTCGTTTGTCCTCGTTATATATGTAGAGTGGATTTAATAGAAGCACTTGGAGAGTATCTGTTCACTGAAACATCGCATAGGTACAGTATCAACCAGCTCGCCAAAAGAGACAGCAGCCTTGTGGAAAGTATGTAGAGGAATCAAAATGCATATTAAAGATTAAACGAAAAAGAAAAAAACAAGGACACATGGAATGTAGTGTGGGCTAAACCATATAAAACACAGAGAAAACTCGCAACAACAGGATTAATAGACTGAAACACACAACATATTCTAGCAAGCACAGCCTTCCTTCGCACCAACCTGCCCTCTGTCTCGAAGATTGATCCTCGAATCGTCTCCAGGCCGTGACCCAGTACCAAGTCCGGCATTTCCAGACGATCCACCGGCCCCGGCACCGCCCCTAGAACTCTTAAGGCTTGCCTCGGGGATCGCATTTGCAATGGCTGTGAATACCTCCGCGACGTTGAAACCGGTCTTGGCACTGGTTTCGAAGAATAGTAAACCCTCGGCTTCAGAGTATGAGCTAGCCTCTTGTGTTGATACTTTTCTGGCATCGCCATTGGGAGAACCATCCCGTTCGTCATCTTGTTCGTCGTTTCCGCCGCTGCCCCCTTGAGTCTCTCCCTCTTCACCCTCATTGGCGGGGTCCCGGGCCTGCGCAGGGTCACCGGCTGAGGCCGATGTGCCGTCACCGCTTGTCAGATCAAGCTTGTTACCGACCAAAGCGATGACAATTCCGGGACTTGCTTGTCTCTGGAGTTCGGCAACCCAGTGTTTGGCTTTGATCAGGGAGGATGGTTTGGTCAGGTCGTATACGACGAGGGCGGCTTGGGCGTTTCGGTAGTACATGGGAGCAAGAGATGCGAAACGTTCTTGGCCGGCGGTATCCCATATCTCGAACTTGATTGTACGGGTGGGCAGGGAGCATTTCTGGGTCAGAAAGGCAGCTGTTTACGGGTAGGAGTCAGACAGCTCGATACGCAACAGGCAGCACCTTTTCGGGAAAAAAAACAGCGGACGGCTTACCTCCGATTGTAGGTTCCTTGTTCTCCTGGAAGTCATTGTTTACAAATCGCAGAACGAGGGATGACTATTTGGATGACGATAATCTTGTTAGCTGGCGTGATGGAGAGAGCGCCGCCGGACAAAAAAGGGTGAAGAGGCCGGACTTAACCCGGAAGGAAAGCAAACCTTTCCAACTGCTGCTTCACCAAGTAGAACCAGCTTAACGCTGCTACTGGGCTTGGGACCGGGTGTCGAGCTTGTATCTGCCATCTCTTTGGTTCGTATACGGCCTGCGACGACGGAGCTGTCTTTTTTTTCTTGACGTCAACTCGGTCAGGAACTAGATTTCCGCAAGCAAAGGGGAGGTGATCGGCTCCTGTGAGGTTTCCAGTCGGCTGTGCAGGGTATATGTATCCGCCACAGTCCCCAAACAGTTCTTTCTGGAGGGTTTGTCTCGGTTAATCGTGTCTCTGGTAGGGAGTGGAGGGATGGAGGTGAGGAAGCGGAAGAAGTTCGTCTTTTCCCGTCGACTTTTTGAAGTTCAACTTTTTGGTTGATGACGATGGACCGCCCGATATGGTTTAGCGCCGGAACAGGCTTGGCATAAAGAGTGTTAAAAAAGACATCAAAAGAGATGAAAACGACGAGTGGACGGAGATCAAGAGATGCGAAGACGTCGAGGGGGAGCAAGAGGCTTCAAAATATAAATCAGTGATGATCGATACGTATAGTTCTGTCTACCTATGCTATGCTGTCTAGTACGACACGACGCTCCAAGGAAAGAGGAAAAGAGGGAGTAAAAAAACGAAAAAACAACTGCAACAACGGTCTATCCGGTCCATCTATCCCAAACAACAGGAAAGCGTCAAAAAGAAAAAAGACTGGAGGAAAGAGGACATCAGGGGGGAACGCAGAGAGACT